>NC_057794.1:428941293-429102378 GCF_018294505.1 Triticum aestivum | reverse complement strand
TTCAGTTAACAGCCATCGATCGATCGCTCGGGTTCAGTAACGCGTAGCCTGTAGTGACATCGCTCGGGTTCAGTTAGAGCCCAACGCCTCGCTCGGGTTCAGTTAGAGCCAACGCCTCGCACACACGTACGTAAGTATGAGAGAAACGCGCAACACTCGGCCCCGACCTCCCACCGTAACCAGGAACTCCCCGAAATTTTCCTCGCCCTCGCTTCTACCACGGTTTTTTTCGTCATGGACGGCCCAAAGAATGTCATGTAGCTGCGTCTCCGGCCCGCCCAGGACGAAAAGCCCATTTTCTGTCATGATTTTTTGTCATAGAAGTAGTAGCCCACCACATCTATGATGATACTGGGTTTTGTCACAATTATCGTCATAGAAGTGTCATATGTATGAGAGAAAAAAATATTCGTTTGGCCCAAAATGTCACGGATGTGTCTTTTTTTGTAGTGCTTCCATGCTACACACATTATAGACGGTTCCCAAATAGAATGGTAAAGTTTATACTACCCCTCCACCAACAAGCATCAATCCATGGCTTGCTCGAAACAACGAGTGCCTCCAACTAACAAGAGTCCCGGGGGAGTTTTGTTTGAAGTTATTCCGATTTGATTTGCATAAAGCATGGGACTGGGCATCCCGGTGACCATCCATGTTCTCGTGAGTGAACCCGCCTAGCATGGAAGATACAGACAACCCTAGTCGATACATGAGCTATTCGAGCATACAGAACAGAATGTTTATTTGAAGGTTTAGAGTTTGGCACATACAAATTTACTTGGAACGGCAGGTAGATACCGTATATAGGTAGGTATGGTGGACTCATATGGAACAACTTTGGGGTTTATGGAGTTGGATGCACCAGCAGTATTCCTGCTTAGTACAAGTGAAGGCTAGAAAAAGACTGGGAAGCGACCAGCTAGAGACCGACAACAGTCATGAACATGCATTAAAATTAATCAACACTGAATACAAGAATGAGTAGGATATAATGCACCATGAACATAAATATCATAGAGGCTATGTTGATTTTGTTTCAACTACATGCGTGAACATGTGCCAAGTCAAGCCACTCTAATCGTTCAAAAGAGGATACCACCCTATCATACCACATCAAAACCATTTTAATAGCATCTTGGCACGCAAGGTAAACCATTATAAGCTCCTAGCTAATTAAGCATGGCATAAGCAACTATAATCTCTAATTGTCATTGCAAATGTGTTACTTTCATAATAGGCTGAATCAGGAACGATGAACTAATCATATTTGCAAAAACAAGAGAGGTCGAGTTCATACCAGCTTTTCTCATCTCGATAAGTTCATCATATAATCATCATTATTGCCTTTCACTCGCACGACGAAATAGTGTGGATAATAATAATAGTGCACGTGCATTGGACTAAGCTAGAATCTGCAAGCAATCAATTCAAGAGATAAGACAAGGTAATATGGGTTCTTTGTTAGATCAACAATAATGCATATGAGAGACACTCAAAATTTTCATTATGGTCTTCTCCTCTCGACCCCCAAAGAACAAGAAAAGAAACATAACTATTTACACGGGAAAACTCCCAACAAGCAAAAGAAGAATGAGAAATCTTTTTGGGTTTTCTTTTTAATTACTACTACTACATGCATGGAAAGTAAACTAACTAAAAGCTACAACTAATTATTTTGTTTTTCTTAAGGTTTATCAAACACACAAGAGGAAAGCATAAAAAGGGAAAATAAACTAGCATGGATGATATAGTGAAAAAGTATGAGCACCGACAACTAGCATGAGTGTGTGAACATGAATGTAATGTCGGTGAGAAATATGTACTCCCCCAAGCTTAGGCTTTTGGTCTAAGTTGGTCTATGGCCACGGCTGGCTTGGCAGATATCCAAAGTAGTAGTTGGGGTCATACTGAGAAGAATCCCCCTGGTGCCACTGGTTGGCGATCTCTTCCAGATTCCACTGATAAACAGACTGCCCGTCAGGATCAAATTGCGGTTCCGGCCCTGGCTCTGTAGCTGGTGTGGGGTTTCGTTAGGCGTGAATGGCCTCCGGTGGAACAAGGTACTTGCTTGCAGATAAGTCAAACAAGGAAGGAGCAGGCAAAGCAATAGTCTCAGGGTGATTTTTTTTATCAAATATCAGCTTGTACTTAAGCATATTTTCCTTATTCTTAACGATAAAATCATGTGCTACCATACTCTTATAGTCTAGAAAAACAGGAGGCAACAACTTCTCTTCCTTCTCATAATGCCTAATAGGTATGTTAAAGTGTGCAGCGAGGCGCGAGGTGAAGATGCCTCCAAGGACGGGGCCCTTAGTACGGTTAAGATTTAACCGCTTTGCAACAATAGCGCCCATACTAAATCTGTCATCACGGAACAAGGCATGGCACAAAATAACAATGTCAGGGGCACTAAGGTTGCCACAGTTTCCGCGACCAATTAAGCATCTACTAGAAAATGTTGCGAAGTAACATAAAACAGGAAAATGTATGCTAGTAATTCTTGCATCGGAAACTTTCCTCATTTCCCCTACAACAATTGTATCAATAAACCCTTACACATCGTCACGATGTGGTTCCTCTACGCTGCCCTAAAAAGGTATCAAACAAACCCGACAAAAATCACGAAGTGACATCTCCTTATGCTCATCATATAAATAAAATTCCACCGTAGGTGGTGAGCTCCTAGCATGGAAACAAAAGTTTTGCACAAAGATATTGGTGAGTAAGAGATATTGTTGCGTTGGTCATGGAGGAAGGCGTTCAGGCCTGCATTCTCAACCAATTCATAGAAATCATCATAAATCCCGACTGCTCTCAAAAAATCATCATAAGGCCATTCACACGGCCGGACCTCCGCGGTGCGAGGGAGATTATGCTTGGGCTTCTTGTTCTCTTCACTTTGTTTATCCTTCGAGCTTCGGCTCGATGAGCCCCTCAAAAATCTCTTCATCTTTTGCTGAAAATTTCTGAAATTTTTAGTAACTTCAAAATAAAAGTGAACCAACTCAACAATATTGATAGCAACTACTCCTACAAGTGCCTAGAGGCAATATCATGCATCAAAACTACTTTTGACCACATAAATTTGACATGCAAGCTCAACAACCGGGTCACCTAAGCAGCAAAAATACGCTATGAATAAAGCACTAGAACAAAAACTAATTGGATCATTGGAGGAGTCACATACCAAAGAACAATCCCCCAAAGCAGTTTTGTTAATGGAGCTTTGAGCAAGGAGATCGAAAATGGTAGCAAGATGAGCTTGGACTCGGGTTTGAGCTGGTTAGTGATTTTTGTGGGAGGAAGAAGGAGTGTGTGGTGGCTGGAATAAGTGGAGGGGAGCCACCATGGGCCCACGAGGCAGGGGGCGTGCCCTAGACCCTCATGGCTAGGTGCTTGCTCCCCCTGATGAGTTCTCAGTGCCAGATATCTTCAAATAATCCAGAAAAAAAATCATATTTAAATTTCAGGGCATTTGGAGAACTTTCATTTTCGGGGTATTTTTTATTGCATGGATAATTTAGGAAACAGACGGAAAAATACTATTTTGTTTTATTTAATATAAATAATAGAAAGTAAAAGAGGGTATAGAGAGTTGTGTTTTCTAAATTCATCCATCACATCCTCATCAAAAGGAATCAACTAACAAGGTTGATCAGGTCTTGTTAACAAACTCATTTCGAATAACATGAAACCAGGGAATTTTCGAATAACACTAGGTTACCTCAACGGGGATATGCATGTCCCCAACTATAAGAATATCATATTTATATTATTCTTGACAGTAGGAAGAAGAAATTCAAAACCTCCAATAGTAATTGTTGAAATTTTTCCAATAAAATTGATATTGTGGACTTGAGGTTGTTTCCTCAGAAAGTGTACCGTATGCTCATTACCATTAACATGAAAAGTGACATTGCGTTTGGTGCAATCAATAACAGCCCCTGCGGTATTCAAAAAGGGTCTTCCAAGAATAATAGACATATTATCATCCTCGGGAATATCAAGAATAACAAAGTCCGTTAAAATACTAACATTTGCAACCACAACAGGCACATCCTCACAAATACCGACAAGTATAGCAGTTGATTTATCGGCCATTTTCAAAGATATTTTAGTAGGTGTCAACATATTCAAATCAAGTCTACGATATAAAGAGAGAGGCATAACACTAACACCGGCTCCAGGATCACATAAAGCAGTTTTAACATAGTTTCTTTTAATGGGGCATGGTATAGTTGGTACTCCTGGATCTCCAAGTTTCTTTGGTATTCCACCCTTAAAAGTATAATTAGCAAGCATGGTGGAAATTTCAGCTTCCGGTATCTTTATTTTATTAGTAACAATTTCCTTCATATATTTAGCATAAGGATTCATTTTAAGCATATCAGTCAAACACATACGCAAAAAGATAGGTCTAATCATTTCAGCAAAGCGCTCAAAATCCTCATCATCATTTTTCTTGGATCGTTTAGGAGGAAAGGGCATGGTTTTCTGAACCCATGGTTCTCTTTCTTTACCATGCTTCCTAGCAACAAAGTCTCTCTTATCATAACATTGATTCTTTGATTGTGGGTTATCAAGATCAACAGTAGGTTCAATCTCTACATCATTATCATTACTAGGTTGAGCATCAACATGAACATCATCACTAACATTATCACTAGGTTCATGTTCATTACCAGATTGTGTTTCAGCATCAGAAATAGAAATATCATTAGGATTCTTAGGTGTGTCTATAATAGGTTCACTAGAAGCATGCAAAGTCATATCATTTTTCTTTTTCTTCCTCTTAGAAGGACTAGGTGCATCTACATTAGTTCTTTGAGAATCTTGCTCAATTCTCTTAGGATGGCCTTCAGGATACAAAGGTTCCTGAGTCATTTTGCCTCCTCTAGTCATAACTCTAACAGCATTATCATTCTTCTTATTATTTAATTCATTGAGCAAATCATTCTAAGCTTTAAGTACTTGTTCTACTTGAGTGGTAACCATAGAAGCATGTTTACTAATAAGTTTAAGTTCACCTTTAACACTAGCCATATAATCACTCAAGTGTTCAATCATATAAGCATCGTGTTTCAGTTGTCTACCAAAATAAGCATTAAAATCTTCTTGCTTAACCATAAAGTTATCAAATTCATCCAAACATTGGCTAGCAAACTTAGCAGGAGGGATTTCAGCTTTATCATATCTATAGAGAGAGTATACCTTTACTACATGTGTCGGGTTATCGAGACCGTGTGTTTCTTCAATAGGTGATGAATTAAGACCATGTATTTCTTCAACATGAGGTAAATTCTTAACATCCTCAGCTTTAATACCTTTTTCTTTCATAGATTTCTTTGCCTCTTGCATATCTTCACGATTGAGAAATAGAATACCCCTTTTCTTCGGAGTTGGCTTAGGAGTTGGTTCAGGAAGTGTCCAATTATTTTCATTAGTCAACATATTATTCAATAGAATTTTAGCTTGATAAACTATTCTTTCCCTGAAAACATAGCCAGCACAACTATCCAGGTAATCTCTGGAAGCGTCGGTTAGTCCATTATAAAAGATATCTATGAAATTGGTGATGGAGGAAGGTTGATGATGATGGCGACGGATTCCCTCTCCAGAGCCCCAAACGGACTCCAGATCAGCCCTCCCGAGAGAGTTTAGGGCTTGGCGGCGGCTCCGTATCATAAAACGCGATGAATCCTTCTCTCTGATTTTTTTCTCCCCGAACACGAATATATGGAGTTGGAGTTGAGGCCGGTGGAGCATCAGGGGGCCCACGAGGCAGGGGGCGCGCCCCCCACCCTCGTGGACAGGTGGTGGGCCCCCTAATGTGGATCTTTCTTCCAGTATTTTTTATATATTCCAAAATAATTCTCCATTGATTTTTGGATCATTCCGAGAACTTTTATTTCTGCACAAAAATAATACCATGGCAATTCTGCTGAAAACAGTATCAGTCCGGGCAATTCCATTCAAATCATGTAAGTTAGAGTCCAAAACAAGGGCAAAAGTGTTTGGAAAAGTAGATACGACAGAGACGTATCATGTACCTTCTCCTGAATTGGAAAGCAATTCATCATAGAAATTAGTTCCAGTGATTCCTACACCAATTAGTGAGGAAGCTAATGATGATGTTCATTAATAACCCACAAGTATAGGGGATCAATTGTAGCCTCTTTCGATAAGTAAGGGTGTCGAACCCAATGAGGAGTTAAAGGTAGAACAAATATTCCCTCAAGTTCTATCGACCAATGATACAACTCTACGCATGCTTAACGTTTGCTTTACCTAGAACAAGTATGAAACTAGAAGTACTTTGGAGGTGTTTTTGGATAGGTTTGCAAGATAATAGAGAGCATGTAAATAAAAAGTAGGGGCAGTTTAGATAAGGACACAACTAAGTAGAGAGCTTTTTGTTACGAGAAAGTTATTTGTCCCTAGGCAACCAACAACTAGACCGGTAATCATTGTTGCAATTTTATTTGAGGGAGAGGCATAAGCTAACATACTTTCTCTACTTGGATCATATGCACTTATGATTGTAACTCTAGCAAGCATCCGCAACTACTAACGATCATTAAGGTAAAACCCAACCATAGCATTAAAGCATCAACTCCTCTTTATCCCATACGCAAACAACCTACTTACTCGGGTATATGCTTCTGTCACTCACGCCACCCACCATAAGAAAATCATAAACATATTGCAATCCCTATAGCGGGGATCCCTCATACTTGTGCGACACGTAGAGCACCATAGGACAACACCAATAATAAAACAGGCAACTCAAACCAATCACGATCATCAAATAGCACATAGGACAAAACGGATCAACTCAAACATCATAGGATAGCCATACATCATTGGGAAATAATATATAGCGTTGAGAATCATGTTTAAGTAGAGATTACAGCGGGTAAAAGAGGGGTTACACCGTTGCATAGACGGGGGAAAAGTTGGTGATGATGGCGGTGAAGTTGTTGGTGAAGATTGTGGTGATGATGATGGCCCCGGTGGTGTTTCGGTGCCACCAGAAGAGAGGGGGAGAGGGGCCCCCTTCTTCTTCTTCTTCTTCCTTGACCTCCCCCCTAGATGGGAAAAGGGTTTACCCTCTGGTCCTTGGCCTCCATGACATGGGAGGGGCGAGAGCCCCTCCGAGATTGGATATGTCTCTCTGTCTCTCTCTGTTTCTGCGTTCTCAGATTCTGCCCTTTCACCGTTTCTTATATTCCCGGAGATCCGTAACTCCGATTGGGCTGAAATTTTAACACGATCTCTATCCAGAATTATCTTTCTTGCAGCGAAAGAAGGGCATCAACCGCCTTACGGGGTGGCCACGAGGGTCTGGGGCGCCCCTGCCCCCTGGGGCGCGCCCCCTGCCTCGTGGCCCCCTCGGGCATTGTCTCGCATGCATTTTTCTTCCCAAAAATCACATATATTCCAAAAAAATCTCCGTCAATTTTTATCCTGTTTGGACTCCGTTTGATATGGATTTACTGCGAAATAAAAAACATGCAACAAACAGGAACTGGCACTGGGCACTAGATCAATATGTTAGTCCCAAAAATATTATAAAAAGTTGCCAAAAGTATATGAAAGTTGTATAATATTGGCATGGAACAATCAAAAATTATAGATACGACGGAGATGTATCAGAATCCCCAAGATTAATTCATGCTCGTCCTCGAGTAGGTAAATGATAAAAAAGATAATTTTTGATGTGGAATGCTACCTAGAATAATCTTGATCACGTAATCTAATCATGGCATGAATATTAAGATACGAGTGATTCAAAGCAATAGTCTATCATTTGACATAAAAACAATAATACTTCAAGTCTACTAATAAATCAATCATGTCTTTTCAAAATAACATGGCCAAAGAAAGTTATCCCTACAAAATAGTCTGGCTATGTTCCATCTTCACCACACAAAATATTCACATCATGCACAACCCCGATGACAAGCCGAGCAATTGGTTCATACTTTTTAACGCGCTTCAACTTTTTCAACCCTCACGCAATACATGAGCGCAAGCCATGGATATAGCACTATAGGTGGAATAGAATATGATGACGAGGCTTATGTGGAGAAGACAAAAAGGGAGAAAGTCTCACATCGACGCGGCTAATCAATGGGCTATGGAGATTCCCATCAATTGATGTCAATGCGAGGAGTAGGGATTGCCATGCAACAGATGCACTAGAGCTATAAGTGTATGAAAGCTCAAACTGAAACTAAGTGGGTGTGCATCCAACTTGCTTCCTCATGAAGACCTAGGGCATTTGAGGAAGCCCATCATTGGAAAATACAAGCCAAGTTCTATAATGGAAATTCCCACCAGTATATGAAAGTGCTAACTCAAGAGACTCTCTATATGAAGAACATGGTGCTACTCTGAAGCACAAGTGCGGTAAAATGATAGTAACATTGCCCCTTCTCTCTTTTTCTCTCTTTTTTGTTTTTTTGTTTTTTTGGCCTTCTCTTTTTTTGGCCTTTCTCTTTTTACTTTTTTAATATATTTTTTCTTTTTTTCGTCCGGAGTCTCATCCCGACTTGTGGGGGAATCATAGTCTCCATCATCCTTTCCTCACTGGCACAATGCTCTAATAATCATGATCATAACACTTTTATTTACTTACAACTCAATATTACAACTCGATATCCAGAACAAAGATATGACTCTATATGAATGCCTCCGGCGGTGTACGGGGACGTGCAATGATCTAGCGTAGCAATGACATCAAAAGAATGGAAAAGCCATGGAAACATCATGCTAGCTATCTTACGATCATGCAAAGCAATATGACAATAAATGCTCAAGTCATGTATATGATGATGATGGAAGTTGCATGGCAATATATCTCGGAATGGCTATGGAAATGCCATGATAGGTAGGTATGGTGGCTGTTTTGAGGAAGATATAAGGAGGTTTATGTGTGACAGAGCGTATCATATCACGGGGTTTGGATGCACCGGCGAAGTTTGCACTAACTCTCGAGGTGAGAAAGGGCAATGCACGGTACTAAAGAGGCTAGCAATGGTGGAAGGGTGAGAGTGCGTATAATCCATGGACTCAACATTAGTCATAAAGAACTCATATACTTATTGCAAAAGTTTATTAGCCCTCGAAGCAAAGTACTACTACGCATGCCCCTAGGGGGATAGATTGGTAGGAAAAGATCATCGCTCGTCCCCGACTGCCACTCATATGGAAGACAATCAATAAATAAATCATGCTCTGACTTCGTTACATAACGGTTCACCATACGTGCATGCTACGGGAATCACAAACCTCAACACAAGTATTTCTACTAATCCACAACTACCCACTAGCATGACTCTAATATCACCATCTTTATATCGCAAAACTATTGCAAGGAATCAGAACATATCATATTCAGTGATCTACAAGTTTTATGTAGGATTTTATGTCTAACCATGTGAATGACCAATTCATGTCGTCTCTCTAAATCGAAATAAGTGAAGCAAGTGAGTTTAATTCTTTCTATAAAAGATATGCCCACGCTCTAACAAATATAAGTGAAGCAAAAGAGTATTCTACAAATGGCGGTTTTCTATGTAAAGAGAAACTGGCAATCCAAACTTCAAAGGATATAAGTGAAGCACGTGAAGCATTCTATAAAGCCATACTCAAAAGATATAAGTGAAGTGAAGTGAGCATTCTATAAATCAACCAAGGACTATCTCATACCAGCATGGTGCATAAAAGAAAAATGAAAACTAAATGCAAAAGATGCTCCAAGATTGCACATATCGCATGAACGAAACGAATACGAAAACATACCGATACTTGTTGAAGAAAGAGGGGATGCCTTCCGGGGCATCCCCAAGCTTAGGCGCTTGACTCTCCTTGAATATTTACTTGGGTTGCCTCGGGAATCCCCAAGATTGAGCTCTTGCCTCTCTTCCTTCTTCTCATATCGAGACCTTCTCGATCATCGAAAACTTCATCCACACAAAACTTCAACAGAAAACTCGGTAAGATCCGTTAATATAATAAAGCAAATCACTAATCTAAGTACTATTGCAAACCAATTCATATTTTGTTTTTGCATTATAGATACTGTAGTATAACTTTTCCATGGCTTAATCCACTGATATAATTCGATACTTTCATCAAAACAAGCAAACTATGCATCAAAAGCAGAATCTGTCTAAAACAGAACATTCTGTAATAATTTGAACATTCACCATACCTCTCGTACTCTAAAAATTCTACAAAATTAGGAAAAATAAACAATTTGTATAGAAAGACAGTGCACGAAGAATCATAACCATTTGACGTTCCAGTAAAAAATATAAAATCGCGCACTACAGCCAAAGTTTCTGTTCTGCACCGTACAAACCAACAAGCAAACTAAACATCCTAAAGGCAAACCTTGGCACATTATTTTTATAATACAATGGAATTGTACAAGGGGATAATTATTTTTGTTGAAAAGTTTTTGTAATTAAGATTCACAAAGTTTCCATGGGCATGAACAAAGTTCAAGGACGTCCCCCACTTTCACAATGCTCGTCTATCTCACTTTCCCCTCTTTATTGTTTTATTTTTAAACTATATGAAAGCACTCAACAGAAATAAATGACTCTCTAAAACTTTCGGGTTGTCTCCCTGGTAGCGCTTTCTCTAAAGCCATTAAGCTAGGCATATAGTGCTCAAGTAATGAATCCACCCGGATCCCAAGGTATATCAAAGCCAATTTTAATTAACAATGATTTGTAATTTAGTAGTGAGCACAAAGTAACATATATCATGCAACAACGAAGTATAACTCCCTTCTTATGCATCGGCATGTCATAAAAGAACAGTTCATGCACACATAGTAAAGGCCAATGCATAGTATAAACAGTTTCTTGCAATTTTACTGTATTGGAAACATAGAGAGGTGGAGATATAGTTCCTCTCTCATAATAATTGCAAGTAGGAGCAGCAAGCACATGCATATTATATTCATCAAAATAATCATGTGTAATAGTAAAACGCAACCCATCAATATAATCCTTAATAAGTGCAAACTTCTCTGATATAGTGTAGTCGGGAGAATTCATAAAGATAATAGGACTATCATGTGTGGGTGCAATAGCAACAATTTCATGTTTAACATAAGTAACTATAGCGAGTTCATCTCCATGAGCATAATTTATATTGGCATCTTGACCACAAGCATAGAAAGCATCATCAAAAAGGGATATTTCAAGAGAATCAACGGGATCATAACAATCATCATAGCAATCATCCTTCGGTAAGCACGAAGGGAAATTAAACAATGTATGAGTTGAAGAGTTACTCTCATTAGAAGTGGGCACGGGTAGCTAATACGCTCTTCCTCCTTTTGTTCTTCGCTCTCCTCCTCATCTTTTTCATCCAATGAGCTCACAGTTTCATCAATTTCTTCTTCCATAGACTCCTGCAAAATATTAGTCTCTTCTTGGACAGCGGATACTTTCTCAATAAACACATCAATATCGGCATTGAATTCATAATTCTCATAGAAATATTTAAGGATAGCTAAATTTTCAGGTCTATAAACTGAATCGTCAAAATTTTCACACTCTTTAAACAAAGATTCAATTTCACGAGCACCCATTGTCGGTGTCAAAACCGGCGGATCTTGGGTAGGGGGTCCCGAACTGTGCGTCTAAGGCGGATGGTAACAGGAGGCGGGGGACACAATGTTTACCCAGGTTCGGGCCCTATCGATGGAGGTAATACCCTACTTCCTGCTTGATTGATCTTGATGATATGAGTATTACAAGAGTTGATCTACCACGAGATCGTAGAGGCTAAACCATAGAAGGTAGCCTATGGTATGATTGTATGTTGTCCTACGAACTAAAACCCTACAATTTATATAGACACCGGAGGGGGCTAAGGTTACACAGAGTCAGTTACAAGGGAGGAGATCTACATATCCGTATTGCCAATCTTGCCTTCCATGCCAAGGAGAGTCCCATCCGGACACGGGACGAAGTCTTCAATCTTGTATCTTCATAGTCCAACAGTCCAGCCAAAGGATATAGTCCGGCTGTCCGGAGACCCCCTAATCCAGGACTCCCTCAGTAGCCCCCGAACCAGGCTTCAATGACGATGAGTCTGGCGCGCAGATTGTCTTCGGCATTGCAAGGCGGGTTCTTCTCCAAATTCTGAATATCTGCTGAGTAGTGTCCGGCTCCCCATAAGTGTTGCACTTCTTGGCTTCCGCGCCCAATAAGGGCTATCTTCCACGTGTCGAGCGAATGCGAGGAGCCAGGGCATTTTTACATTCGCCACCCTAGCCATGTAAGTAAACTGTCTATTAAAGAGATGGGGATTCTTAGATCCAGACCACACCATCCTCCCACATGGCCGACCATCGCAGCTCCTCCTCCTGCTCCCGTAGCCCTAAGGCTGGTGATTGGGAGAAGTGTTCTATCTCGCACAGCCAATTAGTAGAGTTACAGACCTAGGGATTTCTCCCTCCAGCGTATATGGTCCCCGTTCAAGCCGGGCTTGCCACCTATAATGGCGGGAAGCAAGCGGAGAGCTTCCCCAATCCCTCCAAGGGGGAGCGGGTATGCCTTGTCCCTTATTTACTAAGGGGACTTGGATTTCCAATCCATCCGTTCCTCCACGGGCTCCTGGAGTTTTATGGCCTCCAGTTGCATAATTTCACCCACGCTTCCATATTACACATCGCTAGTTATGTTGCCCTTTGTGAGCTGTTTCTAGGCTGCGAAGCTCATTTTGAGTTGTGGAAGAGGCTATTCTGCCTTGTGCCCCGTACACAGAAGGGGTCAATATCAAGTGGGCCAAGCCGAAATGTGGTGCATCGCCGGGGCCGGATACCTGTCCAATACCCTGAAGAAGACGTCCAAAAACTGGCCTTCTGAGTGGTTTTGCATGGAGGACGTCCCCCTTCCAGATCCTACTCGGATGGGTCTTCCCGAGTTCGAAAATGCCCCTTTGAAGAAACGTCGAAGCTGGCGCCCACGGAGCCCTCAGGAGGAAGATAACAGAGAAGTCCTTTACCTGATGGCCCAGATAAAAGTGCTGGCTCAATCAGGACTGACAATAATTGAGGTTATGTCAATATGTATAATGCGGGGGGTGCAGCCACTTCAATATCGAGGGCGCCTGAGGGAGTCCTGGATTAGGGGGTCTCCGGACAGCCGGACTATCTCCATTGTCCCGACTGTTAGACTATGAAGATACAAGATTGAAGACTTCGTCTCGTGTCCGGATGGGATTCTACTTGGCGTGGAAGGCAAGCTAGGCAGTATGGATAGGGATATCTCCTCCTTTGTAACTGACCTTGTGTAACCCTAACCCTCTCCGGTGTCTATATAAACCGAAGGGTTTTAGTCTGTAGGACAATCACAACATACAATCATACCATAAGCTAGCTTCTAGGGTTTGGCCTCTCTGATCTCGTGGTAGATCTACTCTTGTACTACCCATATGATCAATATTAATCAAGCAAGACATAGGGTTTTACCTCCATCAAGAGGGCTCGAACCTGGGTAAAACATCGTGTCCCCTGCCTCCTGTTACCATCCGGCCTAGACGCACAGTTCGGGACCCCCTACCTGAGATCTGCCGGTTTTGACACCGACATTGGTGCTTTCATTGAGAGTTCCTCTGTGTCGTCATCGTTAGGCTTGATGGCTCCTACTATCATCGATAGTGATGCGGTCCAGGGTGGGACTTTTCTCCCCGGACGGATCTTCGTATTCGGCGGCTGCACACTGCGGGCTAATTCGCTTGGCCATCTGGAGCAGATTGAAAGATACGCCCCTGGCCATCATGTCAGATTCAGAAGTTTGAACTACACGGCTGACATCCGCGGAGATTTGATCTTCGACGGATTCGAGCCACAGCCGGGCGCGCCGCACTGTCGCGATGGGTATGACCTAGCTCTGCCGTCGAACAATACCCCAGCGGCCGCGCCCGCATCAGCTCCGACCCTTAGCTCGGAGCCAACTGCGCCAATCGAGGACGGGTGGTTAGACACCGCCTTAGGGGCTGCAGTCTCAACGGCGATCGAGCCGAACACCTGCCTAACCCTCTGCGCAGCCCGTGACTCCAAGGTGTTGGACTCTTTTTCTGACTCCGAACCATCCGCACCCCTGCCAATCGAATCCGATTGGGCGCCGATCATGGAATTCACCGCCGCGGATATCTTTCAACACTCACCCTTCGGCGACATTCTAAATTCACTAAGGTCTCTCTCTTTGTCAGGAGAGCCCTGGCCGGATTATGGCCAACAGGATTGGGATGCGGACGATGAAGAAATTCGACGCCCACCCACCACCCACTTCGTAGCCACTGTCGATGATTTATCCGACATGCTCGACTTCGACTCCGAAGACATCGACGGTATGGACGATGATGTAGGAGACGAACATGAACTAGCACCTATAGGGCACTGGAAAGCCACTTCATCATATGACATATACATGGTGGATACACCCAACGAAGGCAATGGCGACGAGATAGCGGAGGATGACCCCTCCAAGAAGCGACCCAAGCACCGACGTCAGCGGCGCCGCTCTAAGTCCCGCCAAAGCAAAATTTGTGATACCGGCACATGAGATAATAACACTCCGGATAGTGCCGAAGACAATAACAATCCCTTGCAGCAAGATTTAGAGCACGACGATGAAGGAGCCAGCTCTCCTGAGAGAGCGACAGACGGAGAGGAGGAGGATAATGACATGCCCCCTCCGAAGACGAGGCAAGCCTTGGCAACGATGAATTCGCTGTACCAGAGGATCCCGCCAAACAAGAGCGCTTCAAGCGCCGGCTTATGGCCACGGCAAATAGCCTGAAGAAAAAGCAGCAACAGCTTCAAGCTGATTAAGATCTGCTAGCTGACAAATGGACTGAAGTCCTCGCGGCCGAGGAATATAAACTCGAGCGCCCCTCCAAGAGTTACCCAAGGCGCAGGTTACTACCCTGACAGGAGGAAGAAGCGCATGATATGGCTGATCGGCCACCTCGTGGCCGCGATAGAGAGGCATTCCAGCCAAAATCTCAGCCTCCACCCCAACGGCATTCAAATAAAAAGGCATGGGGAGATACGCCAGACCTGCGAGACATATTGGAGGACAAGGCAAAGCATTCAAGATTGATCTACGGATCACAAGGGCGCACCACTCTGCGAGATGACAAACGTCACGCCGGATACAGTAAAAGCAAATCTGGCCGGGCCGAACACAGCGGGCAAGACCCATTTGAGTTACGTCGCGATATAGCCCAATACAGAGGCGCCGCACACCCCTTATGCTTTACACACGAAGTAATGGAACATCAATTCCCAGAAAGTTTCAAACTTGTAAATATTGAATCATATGATGGCACAACAGATCCCGCTGTATGGATTGAGGACTTCCTCCTCCACATCCACATGGCCCGCAGAGATGACTTAGACGCCATCAAATACCTCCCACTAAAGCTCAAAGGACCAGTGCGGCATTGGCTTAACAGCTTGCCAGCAGACTCCATTAGCTGTTGGGAAGATCTGGAAGCCGCATTCCTCGAAAACTTTCAGGGAACTTATGTGCGACCACCAGACGCCGATGATTTGAGCCACATAATTCAGCAGCCAGAAGAGTCGGCCAGGCAATTCTGGACTCGGTTCCTTACAAAGAAAAATCAAATCATCGACTGTCTGGATGCGGAGGCCTTAGCGGCTTTCAAGCACAACATCCAAGACGAGTGGCTAGCCCGGCACCTTGGTCAGGAAAAGCCGAAATCTATGGCAGCTCTCACGATGCTCATGACCCGCTTTTGTGCGGGAGAAGACAGCTGGCTGGCTCGCAGTAATAACATATCAAAGAACCATGGTACCTCAGATACCAAGGACGGCAATAGCAGGTCACGTCGCAACAAGAATAAGTGCCGCATTAACAGCGAAAATACTGAGGATACGACAGTCAATGCCGGATTCAAAGGCTCTAAACCCGGTCAGCGGAAAAATCCATTCAAACAAAGTATGGCGGGTCCGTCCAGCTTGGACCGTATACTCGATCGCTCGTGTCAAATACATGGCACCCCAGACAAGCCAGCCAATCACACCAACAGGGATTGTTGGGTGTTCAAGCAGGCAAGTAAGTTAATTGCCGAAAATAAGGACAAGGGGCCGCATAGCAATGACGAGGAGGAGCCCCGGCAGCTGCACACTGGAGGACAGAAGAGGTTTCCCCCGCAAGTGCGGACGGTGAACACGATATACGCAACCCACATCCCCAAGAGGGAGAGGAAGCGTGCGCTCAGGGACGTATATGCGTTGGAGCCAGTCGCCCCAAAGTTCAACCCTTGGTCCTCCTGTCCGATCACCTTCGATCGCAGGGACCACCCCACTAGTATCCGTCATGGCGGATTCGTCGCACTGGTCCTAGACCCAATCATCAACGGATTTCACCTCACCCGATTCCTTATGGACGGCGGCAGCAGCCTGAACCTGCTTTATCAGGACACGGTGTCCAAAATGGGTATAGACCCCTCAAGGATCAAACCCACAAAAACGACCTTTAAGGGCGTCATTCCAGGTGTAGAGGCCCATTGCACAGGCTCCATTACACTGGAAGTGGTCTTCGGATCCACGGATAACTTCCGAAGCAAAGAGTTAATCTTCGATATAGTCCCGTTCCGCAGTGGTTATCACACGCTGCTCGGGCGAACTACATTTGCTAGATTCAATGCGGTACCGCATTATGCATACCTCAAGCTCAATATGCCAGGACCTCGCGGAGTTATTATAGTCAATGGATACGCAGAGCGCTCTCTCCGAACAGAGGAGCACACCGTGGCCCTCGCAGCAGAAGCGCAAAGCAGCCTCTCAAGGCAATCAACCAGTTCGGCGCTTCACAGCCCGGACACCTTCAAGCGCGCTCGGGGCAATCGGTAAATAGACCGTCTGGCGTGATCTGATCTCGCGTAGCAATACGGCGGCCACCCCAATCCCAGCCGAGCGGCGAAACTCGTGCCGTGCATACATAATTACGCTTTAAAAATACCATGGGCGCAGGTGGGGAGGGGGGCACAACTACGGCACGCCCCAAGACGCGGCCTAAACCGCACTAGGGGCTTCCCATTCAGTTATTTTTTTTTCTTTCAGGACCTTAATCTCTGGAAACACTGACCGGCAGCACTATTGCCGAACACATGATGCAGCAACCAAGGAGGCAGACAACTACGTTATATCACGGATTCCCAGGTTGATTACAGTAACGAGTGACATATTCAATTTAATATCATTCTCAGCTTGCCCTTGGAAGGGACATAGTCCTACTCTACTTTAACGCAATATTTTAATAAACAATGCATGACATTATGACTATTATTGCATTTTTGTTATATATATATATATATATATGTGTGTGTGTGTGTGTGTGTTCATTAATGACGCCTTGCAACCGTACACTCTGGTACGACCAATACACCAGGGGCTTACGTACCCCACAATGCGGTGTGAAAAGTCCGAACACTTTCACAAGTGCGGCACCCCGAACTTATAGCATTATATGCATCAGCTCCGAATCATGTCTTTGGTCAAATGTTGGGTTTGCCCGGCTCCTATGTTTTGGTACCTTACGTTCCGCTCTATCGGCTAAGGTAGCGCTAGGAGAGCTACTGCGATTGTGCCCCAGTTCTGCCGGGCCGAGCACCTCAGTAGAGAAAGCTAAAACTGACTGTCATGATAAGGCGAGAGACTGGTCGCCGTCCAGCGAGGTTTTTATAGTCCCTAAAGACTTATGCCGCTTAGGGCGAGGGGCCGGCCCTGTCCGGCTTACAGGCATGTATCGCGCCCCGAATTCGGCCTTCCGAATACTAGGGGCTTCGCCGAAATTTAAAATTATAGAATTCTATGGCTATGTGAGAGTGATAAAGCATTATTAGTTTGGTTGCCTTGTTCGTCGTGCTGAGCACCTCCCTCGAAGGACCCAAATATGGGAACAAGAGTGCTCAGGTTTATCCCGAACACCTCAACACTCGTGGCATGGGGACAGAAGCCGAGGACTAGCCATCTCTCAGATTGGATAAACAGCCAAACAGAAGGTAATATTTTAAATTCAAACAAGCGTTGCGTAGCACATATGAAACATGTTTTCATAAATACAGGATAAAAGAAGCAAGTTTACTCAAATATTACATCTTTTGAACACTCGTCGCGATGAGACGGGCACCCGGCAGAACACCCTCGTAGTACATCTCGGGGTGGCGGTGCTCCTTGCCCTCCGGCGGCCCCTCCTTGATCAGCTTCACGGCATCTAGCTTGACCCACTGCAATTTCACACGGGCGAAAGCCCGGCGTGCACCTTCAATGCAGACAGATCGCTTGACGACCTCCAGCCGCGGGCAGGCATCAACAAGCCGCCTTACCAGGCTGAAGAAGCTGTTCGGAAGAGCGTCGCCAGGCCACAGCCGGACTATAAAGCTCTTCATGGCTTGATCGGCCGCCTTATGTAGCTCGACCATCTGCTTCAGCTGGTCGCTCATTGGCACCAGATGTTCAGCCTCAGCATACTGAGACCAGAACAGCTTCTTTGTCGAGCTTCCGTCCTCGGCTTGGTAAAATTGTGCGGCATCGGACACACTGCAAGGCAGATCTGCGAATGCTCCTGGAGAGCTCCAGATTCGGGTAAGTAATCGGTAATTAACTTTTACATGCTTGCTTTGCATATAGAAAGCCTTACCCGCCGCTCTTCTTCATCGCGTCGATCTCTTGGAGGGCCTTTTGGGCTTTCGCCTTGGCACTTTTTACGCTCTCAAGGGCCGTGGCAAGCTCAGACTCCCGCGTCTTCGAGTCAAGCTCCAACGCCTCGTGCTTTGTCACGATAGCCTAGAGCTCTTGCTGCACCTCGCCCACCCGAGCCTCGTGCTTCTCTCGCATGGTGTGCTCCTTGGCCGCTGTATCTTCAGCCTTGGTTAGCGCTTGCTTCAGGGTCGCCACCTCAGTCGTGGCCCCTGGCAAACATACAATGATCCTGTCATTTTGCAATCGTGTCCTTTTTATATATACATTTCTATAGACAGGGTATTACTTACCCTTGTTCTCCTCGAGCTGCCTCTTGGCAAGGCCAAGCTCTTTCTTGGACCCTTCGAGGTCCTGCTTCAGTACGGCAACCTCCACAGTCAGTGCGGCGGACGCCAGCAGCGAAGCCCGCATATGCATATTGACACACTTATATTAGACTCCTGCGATATTATTTGATCCTTTGTTCGGCTTTTATTTGTGAACACCGAACAAAGCATCAGGGGCTACTGTCTATGCGGTAATATTTCTACTACATTTTAAAAAACTTACCTCGAAACCTGTTAGAAGGTTGGCACAGGCTTCAGTCAATCCGCTCTTGGCGGAATGAACCTTCTGGATCACCGCACTCATGATAGTGCGGTGCTCCTCTTCGATGGAAGCGCTGTGAAGCGCTTCCAGCAGATTGTTCGGCGCCTCTGGATGGATAGAGGTCACCGGCACAGGCGTCTTGCCCTCCTTAGAAGGAGGCCACCTGCCCGAGCCTCGAATCGCTCGAGAGTCCGCGCGGTGTTCGGCTGAGGGCCGAACTCGGAGCTCTCAGGGGCCCCGTCCCCTCGGCTCCCGGAGTCAGGAAGGTCGCCTTGAGGTGCCTCCGGGACTGTCTCCCCTCGATTCGGTGCCTCTTGAGACAACACCTCGGCATCGTCGGCAGGATGAGGGGCGGTGGCGGTCGGGACTGGATCTCTATCCATGTCCGACGAGCCTAGGGAGCCGTCCGATGACACCTTGATATTGGCTCGTGGCGGCCTACATAATTATATTCGGCGATTAGGGAAAGTAGTGCGACAAAGGAATCCTATGAGTTACTCTGGTATCCGAATACTTACGATCTCCCCGGGGGATTGACCCTGGGAAACCACTCGTCTTCGCCTTCATCAGCGGTGGTGGAACTTTCCGGAAAGTCCTTCCCTTATTGGACCCTCCGGCCTCCCCGGTTGGGGCGTCCTTCCTTTTCTTGTCTCCCCCAGTTGGTGGGGGAGCACCTTCTTCTTCCTCTTCCTCGTCTTCAGGGGAAGAGTGTGCCGCAGAGTCATCGGACGGTGAGTCCGACGATGCCTGGAGTTGGGAACTCTTTCGGGTTCCCTTGGCCTTCTTGGTCTTCTCCGGCACCTTATAAGGGGCCGGAGTCAGCATCTTCGCCAGAAGAGCGTCTGCAGGGCCTTCGGGCAAAGGAGCCGGACAGTCGATCTGTCCGGCCATCTTCGGCTAGTCCTGTCAAAGGTACGGGAGTTTAGATCCCACATAGAGTCAATCTATATAAAAAATGATTATCCTGTGAAAGGTAAAGCAGCTTACCGCACTGGCTTGGCGCTTCGCGTTGAATTTGTGATCCTCGGTAATAGGGGGGGGGGGCTCGGCACTTTTGAACAGCACCCTCCAGGCGTCTTCATGAGTTGTGTCGAAGAGCCTATTCAGAGTTCGGCGCTACGCCGGATTGAACTCCCACAAGTTGAACTCCCGTTGTTGGCACGGGGGTATCCGGTGGATGAGCATGACTTGGACTATGTTGACAAGCTTGAGCTTCTTGTCCACCATGTTTTGAATACATGTTTGGAGTCCGGTCAGCTCTTTCGAACTACCCCAGGACAGGCCCTTCTCTTTCCAGGAGGTGAGCCGCGTGGGGATGCCAGATCGGAACTTGAGGGCCGCTGCCCATGCAGGGTCGCGCGGCTCGGTCATATAGAAACACTCCGATTGCCACCCCTTTATGGTTTCCACAAAGGAGCCCTTGAGCCATGTTATGTTGGGCATCTTGCCAACCATGGCGCCTCCGCACTCCGCCTGGCGGCCGCCCACCACCTACGTCTTGACATTGAAGGTGTTCAGTCATAAGCCGAAGTGGGGCTTGATGCGGAGGAAGGCCTCGCACATGACGATAAATGCCGAGATGTTGAGGATGAAGTTCGGGGCCAGATCATGGAAATCTAGGCCAAAATAAAACATGAGCCCCCGGACGAAGGGATGGAGAGGGAACCCCAGTCCGCGGAGGAAATCGGTGAGGAATACTACCCTCTCATGGGGCCTGGGGGTGGGGATGAGCTGCCCCTCATCTAGGAGCCGGTGCACGATGTCGTCGGGCAGGTATCCGGCTCTCCTCAATTTCTTGATGTATCCCTCCGTGACGGAGGAGACCATCCACTTGCCTCCCGCTCCGGACATGATTGGAGAAGGTCGAGGTAGGAAGTGCGGATTTGGGCGCTAGAGCTCGAGTGTGCGAAAACGGATGAGCAAAGGAGGAAGAAGGCGTGGATAGAAAGGTGAATCCTTATCCCTTTATATGGGCGGACGAAACTAAGCGTCCCCACTTGCCTGATAAAACTCGCTTATCCCCCAAGCGCTGCAATTGATGACGCGGTTGGGTTACCCACGCCTGTATTGATGAGAATCCCGTAATAAGGGGACACGATCTCTGCTTTGACAAGACGTGTCGAAAAACTGCCTCGCGTTATGTGCGGGGCTGGTTAAAAGAAACAGTTCGAATAATCACCGGGCCATGACGTAACGTCATGCTACCAAAACAAGCCAGCAAATTAGATCTGCGAAAATATTATTCTCTCTACGGTGGAATGTGGAACTTATTTTGCAGGGTCGGACACTATCCTCGTATTCAAATTCTTTTGCGGTGTATTCATAGAAGGAATGCGCCTTGCAATGCCAAAGACAATACTGCGTGCCGGACTCGTCATCATTGAAGCCTAGTTCAGGGGCTACTGAGGGAGTCCTGGATTAGGGGGTCTCCGGACAGCCGGACTATCTCCATTGGCCGGACTGTTAGACTATGAAGATACAAGATTGAAGACTTCGCCTTGTGTCCGGATGGGACTCTACTTGGCGTGGAAGGCAAGCTAGGCAGTACGGATAGGGATATCTCCTCCTTTGTAACCGACCTTGTGTAACCCTAACCCTCTCCGGTGTCTATATAAACTGAAGGGTTTTAGTCCGTAGGACAATCACAACATACAATCATACCATAGGCTAGCTTCTAGGGTTTAGCCTCTCTGATCTCGTGGTAGATCTACTCTTGTACTACCCATATCATCAATATTAATCAAGCAGAACGTAGGGTTTTACCTCCATCAAGAGGGCCCGAACCTGGGTAAAACATCGTGTCCCTTGCCTCCTGTTACCATCCGGCCTAGACGCACAGTTCGGGACCCCTACCCGAGATCCACCGGTTTTGACACCGACGGCACCCCATGTGGCGCTTTAACGGAGAAGATGATGCCACCCGCTGTAGGCGTAGGGGACCGGACTCAGTTGCTGCTCTAGCAAAAAATATGTCTGATTTGTTCAAGGGAGAGGAAGAGGAGTTCATCCGTATTAAGCCACGGGATGGATTCTCCATGTACAACCCTCCAAGCTAGGTGAGCTGTTACTTTTTACTCCCAACCTTCCCGCATTCTTTGTCATAAATACTCACCTTGCCATTTCATGGCAGGAACTGCGAAAAGCTGCAAGGGAGGTCAACAGCCCACCTCCACAACCGGAGGACCCTGACCGGGCCCTCGATCCCGGACTCGAAGAGGATTCGAACATATTTGTGGAGCTGATCGACAGGACATTCTATCAATTGAGCTGCGATGATGCCATGGTGGCCATCACAGCCGACTATCCTGGGCTACTCCCTGCATCGCATGTAAGAAAAACTGGAGTCCCAACTTCCGAGAAGGATCCCCTTTTATGCACTTCACCTACCGTACACATATGGTGGTTTACAGGGGAAGGCCCTCGGGACGCCATGCCGAACCCGTGGTGACTCGCCAACAACAGACACTGAAGCCGGGTAGGCTAAAAAGGAAGGCGGTCAGGACTGCCGGCGCAGAGTTATGATACAGAACCTCGCTCCGTGGTTGTCGTCTTCCTTAAAATATAATGACGTTCATGTTTCCTAGTAGGAAAAATGCTCGCCGGACTATATCCGGAGAGGTTGCCGGTCACGCCTCCACCAGTCGGGCTCCAGGGCCGGACATAGAGGCGGAAGCTAACACGGGGTGAACGCCGGATGCTCCTCCTATAGAGGATGCGAATAGACTATCCGCTACAAATTCCAAAGTGGAGAGCACCATGAATCACAGGCGTCACCGGGCCGTACTCTGTGACGCTTGTTTCTCCCAAGAGGCATTCAATGCCTTCAACTTAGGAGACATGTACATCCATGCTGCTCAAAACGGTCTTGCTAGATCCACGGACCAGTATGTAAGGGATATACGGGTAAGAAAATATGACAATTATATATATCAGTAGCCCCTGAGACTTGAAACAGTTGACACAACTGATTTAAGGATCATTATTTGTGCGGGTTCTTACAGAGAAGAATACCCAATTGTCTCAAGAGCTGGAAGAGTGCAAAGCCCAGCTACGGGCCGCGGTTGCCACGTTGAAGGAGTCCGAGAAGGCCCCCTCTGGTAACACTTGTTTCCATTGCAAAGAATGACAGGTACCAGATAGTATGCGGCATGCATGCAAATCTAACAATAGATGTTGCAGATGACTCCGGAGTGAATCCGGAGGCCGTGCTGGAGAATGCGCAACGTGCTAATCAACAGCTAAATGCTGGCGAGCGCGTGCTTACGCGGGTCAGGCAGGAGAAAAATAATCTCCAGGATGCTAATATCCAGCTGGGCATGGAACTGAAAGATGTCCGAGCCCAGCTTGCGGACTCGGTGAAGGAGAATAAGCGGCTTCGACACGGCATTTTCAGTAAGTGCTAGAATGAACTTTTGAAAGAGTTCGGCGAAGAAGCCGGCTGACAGAGTTATGTCTGCAGGTATGCTGACGGGTCGTCCCACGGAAGAGATGCCTGGGTCTGCGGGTGATCTTCTACCAGAGCTCTCACAACTGCACGAACAAGTTCGGCAGGTGATGCAGGGTATTGCCCAAGCCTTGTGGCCATCCGCCTCCCCGCCAGGAGGCATGGGGAAACTTATAGAGAAGCTCAAGGGAGCGCGGTGGCGCTTCCGATTATGGAAGATATCAGCCTGCCGACAAGGTGCAAGGGAAGCATGGGCCATGGTGAAGACGCGATATACCAAAGCAGACCCAAACCACATGGCCGAGGTCGGACCTGTGGGGCCTGATGGGAAAGAGATCCCCGTCAGTTTGATGTATGACCAAGTAGAATTGGCTGCAAGGTATTCCCAACAGGATTGTAGGCTAGATAGCCTATTGTATGGTATGGAAGAAGAATTTAGTCAGTCTTAGAGACTGTGTACTTTAAGTGACATATATAATGTCCCAAGCCGGATCGTAAATCATTTTGTCATGGCGGACCTTTTCGATTCGACCTTTGGACCCGATAGTTCGGAGTGTATCTGAATACCCGCTCGGTTATGTAAAAACCGGGGTATGCGTGGAAACCAGGCGTAGGGGTCATAAGTGCTTGAACAGACAAGTACCCAACTATCTATGTTATATTACATGGATAGTAAGAAACATCTTCCAGGGAGAATAGTTCCGTTAAGGGTTCCTTTCCCTGGGTACGCATGCTCTAATGTGCATGTCCGAACTGCGAAAAGAGACGCAGGCTATAAACATCTGGGGGCATGTATCAAAAAAATAAAATTCATCTTTTGTTCACCACCCGAATATTCCCTTAAGAATGCTAGCTTTCGGCTTCACCCAGTCTGAGGTACACATCTGGCTGACCCGGCAGTAACAATCGAAGAGGTGCTCCCCTTATGCCCTAGCCGAATTAACAGGAACATAGGGTATAAATACAAGAGCCAGGCAACCTAGCTTGGCCAAAACATAAGCCATATCGATGCATATAATGGCGAAAGAAGGTACATGTGGAAGAATAACACATGTGTGGGGCATAAAGCCCAGAAAAATAGTTATATTAAGCTTATGTATAAGAAGCCCCCAGGTATAATGAGCGCGGTTAGCGCATCAAGATTGTGTAGTCAAGACACAAGTTATCCTATTAAGGCCTTGGGGATAATAAAAAAGAAGAGAGAAAGAGAGAAAAGACAGATAACGGATATGCAAAAAATTGACGGGAGTAAGGAGGCAAACATAGAGTCCGACACTAGGCGTAGAATCTTCAGAGTCTGGCTGCGTTCCATGGGTTTGGCTCGAGTCGATTGTTCGATGCATCCCACAGACAGTACGCTCCACCGGTTAGAACCTGGTCAATAATGAAGGGACCATCCCATTTGGGCTTGATCTTGTTCTTTTTCTTCTCCGACAGGCATATAACTAGTTCGCCAACGTTATAGGTTTTGGCTCGTACTTCTCTGCTTTGATACTTTCGAGCCTGTTGCTGATAGAATGCGGAATGGGCTTTTGCCACGTCGTGCTCCTCCTGCAGGGCATCCAAACTGTCCTGCCGATCAAGCTCGGCCTCTTTTTCTTCATACATGCGCACTCGAGGTGAGTCATGAATTATGACGCAAGGCAGAACCGCCTCCGCACCGTACACCATAAAAAACGGTGTGTATCCAGTAGTGCGATTCAACGTGGTACGCAACCCCCATAGTACGGAGTCGAGCTCCTCTACCCAGTGCGTGTTTGATTCCTTTAAGGACCGCACTAATCTGGGTTTGATGCCGCTCATGATAAGACCATTTGCTCGCTTGACTTGACCGTTAGTTTGCGGGTGATAGACAGAAGCATAATCGAGCTTGATGTCCATGTTGCTGCACCAAAGTTTTACCTCGTCGGCTGTAAAGTTCGTGCCGTTGTCAGTGATGATGCTATGGGGGATGCCATGATGGTGTACAACCCCAGATATGAAGTCTATCACCGGTCCAGATTCAGCCGTTTTAACGGGTTTGGCTTCTATCCATTTGGTGAATTTATCCACGATGACCAGTAAGTATTTTTTCTTATGGGTTCCCCCTTTGAGGGGTCCGACCATATCAAGCCCACAGAATGCAAAGGGCCAAGTAATGGGGATTGTTTGGAGAGCGGTTGGCGGCATAGGGCTTTGGTTTGCAAAAGGCTGGCAACCGACGCAACGTTGGACCAGATCCTGTGCATCTGCTCAGGCCGTCGGCCAATAGAAACATGTATGGAAGGCCTTGCTTACAAGGGCCCGGGCAGCGGCGTGGTGGTCGCCGAGCCCAGCATGGATTTCTGCCAAAAGCTTCCGCCCTTCCTCTTCGGAGATGCACCTTTGAAGGACTCCGGTAGTGCTTTTCTTATAAAGCTCTCCCTCGTGGACCTTGTAGGCTTTAGATCGCCGCACTATGCAGCGTGCCTCATTTTGGTCCTCGGGCAGTTCCTGCCTCGTTAGGTAGGCCAGGAATGGTTCTGTCCACGGGGCGATGATGGCCATTATCACATGGGCTGAAGGTGCTAATTTGATGGAAAGCCTCCGATTGTGTCAGAGTGTTCGGTATCTGGTGTTGTGGCCGGGTCCGGACTATTGTTACCGGTGTCCCCTTCCCATACCACGGATGGCTTAAACAGCCTTTCCAAGAAGATGTTAGGCGGGACAGGATCGCGCTTAGCGCCGATACGGGCGAGGATATCCGCTGCCTGATTGTTTTCCCGAGCCACATGGTGGAATTCAAGCCCTCGAACCAAGCTGACATTTTGAGGACGGCGTTGCGATATGCCGCCATTTTTGGATCATTGGCATCGAAGTCTCCATTTATTTGAGATATTGCAAGGTTCGAGTCCCCACGCACCTCCAGGCGTTGAATGCCCATGGAAACTGCCATCCGGAGACCATGTAATAGGGCCTCGTATTCGGCTGCGTTGTTAGAGTCTGTGTATAGTATTTGGAGTACGTATTGGACTGTATCTCCAGTGGGGGACGTCAGGACGACGCCAGCCCCTAGACCAACCAGCATTTTAGAGCCGTCAAAGTGCATGATCCAATTGGAGTACGCGCCGTACACTTTAGGGAGTTCGGCTTCTGTCCACTCGGCGACGAAATCGGATAGTACTTGCGACTTAATGGCTCGCCGTGGTCTATATGTTATGTCGAACAGGAGGAGCTCGATAGCCCATTTGGCAATCTGGCCCAGGGCATCACGGTTGTTTATTATGTCGTTGAGTGGTACTTCTGAGGCCACCGAATTGAACACTCTTGAAAGTAGTGTCGTAATTTCCGGGATGCCATGAATACCGCGTATGCTGCCTTTTGATAATGTGGGTACCGTGATTTGCATGGAGTGAGGATAGTGGATACATAACATACCGGCTTTTGTAGTGGGAATTTATGTTCGTCCATCTCTCATTCGACGACGAGCACTGCACTTACAACTTGGTGAGTTGCCGCTATATATAACAGCATTGGTTCGCCAACATTTGGCGCGGCCAAGATTGGGTTGGTGGCCAGGATGGCTATTATTTCTTCCAATCCGGCTGTGGCTGCGCCCGTCCACTCGAAGTGTTCGGTGCGCCAAAGAAGGCGATAAAGGGGGAGTGCCTTTTCTCCTAATCGAGAGATAAAGCGGCTTAAGGCCGCCACACATCCAGTTAACTTCTGGATTTGCTTGAGGTCAGTCTGGTAGCCAACTGCGATAGAGCTCGGATTTTAGCCGGATTTGCTTCAATTCCTCTATTGGAGACGATGAAGCCCAGGAGCTTTCCGGTGGGTACGCCGAAAACGCATTTTTCCGGATTGAGCTTAATGTCGTATGTTCGGAGATTATCGAACATGAGCCTCAAGTCGTCTATTAAGGAGTCGACGTGTCTGGTTTTAACGACCACATTGTCTACGTATGCCTCCACTATTTTGCCGATCTGCTTTTCCAGACATGTCTGAATCATGCGTTGATACATTGCACCAGCATTTTTGAGCCCGAAGGGCATTGTGTTAAAATTGAAGGGGCGTATGGAGTGATAAATGTCATTGCGGCTTGATCGGACTCTGCCATCTTAATTTGGTGGTAATTGGAGTATGCATCGAGGATGCACAATGAGTCGTGTCCCGCGGTGGCATCAATAATTTGATCGATGCGAGGGAGGGGGAAGGGATCCTTTGGGCAAGCCTTATTAAGGTCCTTGAAGTCGACGCATAGGCGCCAGGATTTGTCCTTCTTTGGTACCATTACTAGGTTTGCTAGCCAGTTCGGATGTTTTATTTCTCTAATGAATCCGTCCTCCAGTAGCTTGACTAGCTCCTCTCCCATGGCTTGCCGCTTAGGTTCGGAGAAACGCCGAAGAGTCTGCTTGACCGGCTTGAATCCCTTTAGAATGTTAAGGCTATGCTCAGCCAGCCTGCGTGGGATTCCTGGCATGTATGAAGGATGCCAGGAGAATATGTCCCAATTCTCGCGCAGGAACTCCCGTAGTGTGGCGTCTATGGCGGGGTTTAACTGTGCCCCGATGGATGCTGTTTTTGTGGGGTTCATTGGATGGACTTGGAATTTGACTATTTCATCCGCTGGTTTAAAAGAGGTGGACTTGGATCTTTTGTCGAGTATCACGTCGTCCCTGTCCACTGTGGAGCGTAGTGCAGTTAATTCCTCTGCCGCAAGGGCTTCGGATAATGCCTCGAGGGCCAGTGCGGCTGTTTTGTTCTCGGCGCGGAGTGCTATGTCCGGATCACTAGCTAGAGTGATGATTCCATTGGGCCCGGGCATTTTGAGCTTCATGTACCCGTAGTGGGGTATGGCTTGGAAGATCGTGAATGCCTCCCGCCCTAGAAGGGCGTGGTATCCGCTACTGAACGGGGCCACTTGGAATATAATTTCTTCGGACCTGTAATTCTCCGGAGTGCCGAATACCACATCTGGTGTGATTTTCCCAGCTCAACGTGCCTCCCGATTGGGGATGATTCCTTGGAAGGTCGTGCTGCTTTGATCAATATGGTTTCTGTCTATTTTCATTTTTTGAAGAGTCTCCTCATAAATGAGGTTTAATCTGCTGTCGCCGTCCATGAGCACTTTAGTAAGCCGAAAGCCGTCCACAATTGGACTGAGGACCAAGGCGGCTGGTGCTCGGGCTGTTCGGAATTTAGGTTCGTCACTGGCATTGAAGGTTATAGTCGTGTCGCTCCATGGATTTATTGCTGGCACGTGGCAGACTTCGGCAAGGCTACG
Organism: Triticum aestivum; assembly: GCF_018294505.1. Taxonomy (NCBI): domain Eukaryota; kingdom Viridiplantae; phylum Streptophyta; class Magnoliopsida; order Poales; family Poaceae; genus Triticum; species Triticum aestivum. The sequence continues at coordinate 429,073,332 of NC_057794.1, read as the reverse complement.
GAGTGCTCGCTTACGCCTATTATTTGAGGCGAAGGTCTCGAAGACTGTCAATACTGTATTGTTATCCACGGGACGGTGCTCTGTGGTGTTTTGAATGAGGAGATCCTCACCGCTCTTGGCCACCTGCCGGAGTACCCAACATGCTCTAAGGTTGTGTATTGGTATGATATCCGCTGTACTATGAATTTTGCAGGGCCCCTTAAGCCATCCATCCAATACGGTTCCACACCCTGTAGTGGGCTTTTGCTTCTTTGTAATTGGGTCGGGCGACTTATGAGAGTGCACCCTTTTAGTTCGGACTGGGGGTTTTGTCAGAGCCGGATTATCCCAAAATTTTGTTTGGGTTTTCCAGGCGCTTTCCATTGCACAGTACTTCCGTACTATGGCCGCCAAGTCAGTGAAGTGTGCTATGTCACGGCGACTTATAACATTGAGGATTCCCTTGTCCGTGCAATTGTTGCAAAAGAACAAAATTGCATCTTCCTCGCGACAGTCCTTGACCTTGTTCACTACAAGGAGGAATCTGGCCCAATAGTGATGTACTGTCTCTTGGGGATCTTGCCTAATGTGGGAAAGATCGTTTATATCTGGGTGGGTGGGTGGATTTAAGTCTAGACCTTGACCCAATCTGAGACCCAGGGGCGGGGGAGTTTCCGATCTTGGAAGTTCGGGCTCCAGGATGTTGCCCCGCATGTTCGGCATGCTGCCTGATTCTAGGTTTAGGGTTAGGGTGATGTCCTCCCATGGACGGGTATCTGGCTCGGAGATCTCGGGAATCCGGACATAGTTCGTCCTCAGGATAGAGGGAGAATCGCCGCATTGCTCCTCCACTACCGCTATCTGATGGGTGACCGGCGGAGAGTTAATCTCCCTTTGGTCGGGTTTAAGCCCAATCCGATCGTAGTCCGTAGCGACTCCCAGAGCAGCGATGTGATCCAAGAGCTCGTTCAAAGAGGAGAGCTCCATTGGATCCATTTGCTCGGTGAATTTCGAGCCAATGTGGAGGCTATTTTCGATGACCCGAGAAGTCATCATCGGTGCAGCGGCCGAGCGGGCGGTCATGACGAAGCCGCCTAGTCGAAGAGTTTGGCCTACAGCCAGGGCTCCCCTAGAGGTGATGTTGTTCTTGACAATGAGATGGGCCATCCCTCCTTATGATGACGACACAACGGAACACTCAATGAAAGCACCAATGTCGGTGTCAAAACCGGCGGATCTCGGGTAGGGGGTCCCGAACTGTGCGTCTAAGGCGGATGGTAACAGGAGGCGGGGGACACGATGTTTACCCAGGTTCGGGCCCTCTTGATGGAGGTAATACCCTACTTCCTGCTTGATTGATCTTGATGATATGAGTATTACAAGAGTTGATCTACCATGAGATCGTAGAGGCTAAACCCTATAAGCTAGCCTATGGTATGATTGTATGTTGTCCTACAGACTAAAACCCTCCAGTTTATATAGACACCGGAGGGGGCTAGGGTTACACAGAGTCGGTTACAAGGGAGGAGATCTACATATCAGTATTGCCAAGCTTGCCTTCCACGCCAAGGAGAGTCCCATTCGGTCACGGGACGAAGTCTTCAATCTTGTATCTTCATAGTCCAACAGTCCGGCCAAAGGATATAGTCCGGCTGTCCGGAGACCCCCTAATCCAGGACTCCCTCACCCATAAAAGCAACAAATTCTTCTATTTGTTCCACGTCATAGTAATCATATATACCATTAGCATAAGAAGCCAAGGTTTTATCATCATTAAATTTGCATGAAAAGGGAAGGTGTGGAGCCTTCATCCTACAGCAACAAGTATAATCATATCTCAAGCAAAAAGTTGCCGAGCATACCAATGCAACATATGAATTTGATCCCGTAATAGTTTCCCCTTTTGAGTCAAGCGATAATACCTAAAGTATTCACGTTGATCCAACGTGTCTCCCATAACATAATTGAATGGGGTTTTCTCAGGATTAACAAAGTAGTACATAATATCTTTCACATAATGAGCATCGAGGGTTTTAGGAGGTTCCCCATCTCCATGAGTAGCAAGTACACCTATTTTTTGGTTATTTCGTGTTCCATATACATAACTAATGATAGAGAACAACTTAGAACAGAAAATAAAAATTACTTAGTGATAAAGCAAACAAGCACACACGAGAATATTCACCCCACGCTATTGATCCCCGGCAATGGTGCCAGAAAAAGGTCTTGATAACCCACAAGTATAGGGGATCAATTGTAGCCTCTTTCGATAAGTAAGAGTGTCGAACCCAATGAGGAGCTAAAGGTAGAACAAATATTCCCTCAAGTTCTATTGACCACCGATACAACTCTACACACGCTTAACGTTCGCTTTACCTAGAACAAGTATGAAACTAGAAGTACTTTGGAGGTGTTTTTGGATAGGTTTGCAAGATAATAAAGAGAATGTAAATAAAAAGTAGGGGCTGTTTATATAAGGACACAACTAAGTTAGTTTTAGTAGAGAGCTTTTTTTACGAGAAAGTTATTTGTCCCTAGGCAACCGACAACTAGACCGGTAATCATTGTTGCAATTTTATTTGAGGGAGAGGCATAAGCTAACATACTTTCTCTACTTGGATCATATGCACTTATGATTGGAACTCTAGCAAGCATCCACAACTACTAAAGATCATTAAGGTAAAACCCAACCATAGCATTGAAGCATCAAGTCCTCTTTATCCCATACGCAAACAACCTACTTACTCGGGTATATGCTTCTGTCACTCATGCCACCCACCATAAGCAAATCATGAACATATTGCAAACCCTACAGCGGGGATGCCTCACGCTTGCGTGACACGGAGAGCACCATAGGACAGCACCAATAATAAAACATGCAACTCAAACCAATCACGATCATCAAATAGCCCATATGACAAAACGGATCTACTCAAACATCATAGGATAGCCATACATCATTGGGAAATAATATATAGCATTGAGCACCATGTTTAAGTAGATATTGCAGCGGGTAAAAGAGGGGTTACACCGCTGCATAGAGGGGGAAGAGTTGGTGATGATGGCGGTGAAGTTGTTGGTGAACATTGCGGTGATGATGATGGCCCCGGCGGTGTTCCGGTGCCACCGAAAGAGAGGGGCAGAGGGTCGCCCTTCTTCTTCTTCTTCCTTGACCTTCCTCCTAGATGGGAGAAGGGTTTCCCCTCTGGTCCTTGGCCTCCATGGCATGGGAGGGGCAAGAGCCCCTCCGAGATTGGATCTGTCTCTCTGTCTCTCTCTGTTTCTACGTTCTCAGATTCTGCCCTTTCACCGTTTCTTATATTCCCGTATATCTCTAACTCCGATTGGGCTGAAATTTTAACATGATCTATATCCGGATATTAGCTTTCTTGTGGCGAAAGAAGGGAATCAACAGCCTTATGGGGTGGCCATGAGGGTCAGGGGCGCGCCTGTCCCCCTAGGGCGCGCCCCTGCCTCGTGGCCCCCTCAGGCATCGTCTCGCGTGATTTTTCATCCCAAAAATCACATATACTCCAAAAAAATCCCCATCAGTTTTTATCCCATTTGGACTCTGTTTGATATGGATTTACTATGAAACAAAAAACATGCAACAAACAGGAACTGGCACTGGGCACTGGATCAATATGTTAGTCCCAAACATATTATAAAAGGTTGCCAAAAGTATATGAAAGTTGTATAATATTGGCATGGAACAATCAAAAATTATAGATACGATGGAGACATATCAATCATGAAATTTCTGATCAAGTTACTACCGAACCTCATAGGTCAACCAGAGTACGATCCGCACCAGAGTGGTACGGTAATCCTGTTCTGAAGGTCATGTTACTTGACCATGATGAACCTACGAACTATGAGGAAGCGATGATGAGCCCAGATTCCACGAAATGGCTTGAGGCCATGAAATCTGAGATGGGATCCATGTATGAGAACAAAGTGCGGAGTTTGATTGACTTGCCCGATGATCAGCAAGCCATAGAGAATAAATGGATCTTCAAGAAGAAGACTGACGCTGATGGTAATGTTACTGACTACAAAGCTTGACTTCTTGCGAAAGGTTTTCGACAAGTTCAAGGTGTTGACTACGATGAGACCTTCTCACCCATAGTGATGCTTAAGTCTGTCCGAATCATGTTAGCAATTGTCGCATTTTATGATTATGAAATTTGGCAAATGGATGTCAAAACTGCATTCCTTAATGGATATCTGAAAGGAGTTGTATATGATGCAACCAGAAGGTTTTGTTGATCCAAAAGGTGCTAACAAAGTGTGCAAGCTCCAACGATCCATTTATGGACTGGTGCAAGCCTCTCGGAGTTGGAATATACGCTTTGATAGTGTGATCAAAGCATATGGTTTTATACAGACTTTTGGAGAAGCCTGTATTTACAAGAAAGTGAGTAGGAGCTCTGTAGCATTTCTGATATTATATGTGGATGACATATTGTTGATTGGAAATAATATATAATTTCTGGATAGCACAAAAGGATACTTGAGTAAGAATTTTTCAATAAAAGACCTCGGTGAAGCTTCTTATATATTGGGCATCATGATCTATAGAGATAGATCAAGACGCTTAATTGGACTTCCACAAAGCACATACTTTGATAAAGTTTTGAAGAAGTTCAAAATTGATCAGTCAAAGAAAGGGTTCTTGCTTGTGTTACAAGGTGTGAAGTTGAGTCAGACTCAATGCCAGACCACTGCAGAAGATAGAGAGAAAATGAAAGTCATTCCCTATGCCTCATCCATAGGTTCTATCATGTATGCAATGCTATGTACCAGACCTGATGTGTGCCTTGCTATAAGTTTAGCAGGGAGGTACCAAAGTAATCCAGGGGCGGATCACTAGACAGCGCTCAAGAACATCCAGAAATACCTAAAATGGACTAAGGATATGTTTCTCATTTATGGAGGTGACAAAGACCTCGTCGTAATTGGTTACGTCGATGCAATCTTTGACACTGATCTGGATGATTCTAAGTCACAAACCGGATACGTATTTATATTGAATGGTGGAGCTGTCAGTTGGTGCAGTTCCAAGCAGAGCGTCGTGGCGGGATCTACGTGTGAAGCGGAGTACATAGCTGCTTCAGAAGTAGCAAATGAAGGATTTTGGATGAAGGAGTTCAAATCCAATCTAGGTGTAATACCTAGTGCATCGAGTCCAATGAAAATCTTTTGTGACAATAGTGGAGCAATAGCCTTGGTGAAGGAATCCAGATTTCACAAGAGAACCAAACACATCAAGAGACACTTCAATTCCATCCGCGATCAAGTCAAGGAGGGAGACATAGAGATTTGCGAAATACATACAGATCTGAATGTTCCAGACCCGTTTACTAAGACTCTCTCATGAGCAAAACATGATCAGCACCAGGACTCCATGGGTGTTAGAATCATTACTATGTAATCTAGATTATTGACTCTAGTGCAAGTGGGAGACTGAAGGAAACATGCCCTAGAGGTAATAATAAAGTTATTATGTATATTTCCTTATATCATGATAAATGTTTAGTATTCATGCTAGAATTGTATTAGCCGGAAACTTGGTCATGTGTGAATACATAGACAAACAGAGTGTCCCTAGTACGCCTCTACTTGACTAGCTCATTAAATAAAGATGGTTAAGTTTCGAAACCATAGATATGTGTTGTCATTTGATGAACGTGATCACATCATTAGAGAATGATGTGATGGACAAGACCCATCCATTAGCTTAGCATAATGATCGTTTAGTTTTATTGCTATTGCTTTCTTCATGACTTATACATGTTCCTCTGACTATGAGATTATGCAACTCCCGAATACCATAGGAATAGCTTGTGTGCTATCAAACGTCACAACATAACTGGGTGATTATAAAGATGCTCTACAAGTGTCTCCGAAGGTGTTTGTTGAGTTGGCATAGATCAAGTTTAGGATTTGTCACTCCATGTATCGGAGAGGTATCTCTGGGCCCTCTCAGTAATACACATCACTATAAAACTTGCAAGCAATGTGACTAATGAGTTAGTTATGGGATGATGCATTACGGAACGAGTAAAGAGACTTGCCGGTAATGAGATTGAACTAGGTATGAGGATACCGACGATCGAATCTCGGGCAAGTAACATACCCACGACAAAGGGAATGACATATGTTGTTATGCGGCTTGACCGATAAAGATCTTCATAGAATATGTAGGATCGAATTGAGCATCCAGGTTCCGCTATTGGTTATTGACCGCAGATGTGTCTCGGTCATGTCTACATAGTTCTCGGACCCGTAGGGTCCGCACGCTTAACGTTCGATGACGATTTGTATTATGAGTTATGTGATTTGATGACCGAAGTTTGTTCAAACTCCCGGATGAGATCACGGACATGACGAGGAGTCTCAAAATGGTCGATAGGTAAAGATTCATATATTGGAAGGTTACATTCGGACACCGGAATGGTTTCTGGAAGTTTCGGATAAGTTTCAGAGTACCGGGGGTTACCGGAACCCCCTCTGGGAAGGTAATGGGCCAACATGGGCCTTAGTGGAGGAGAGAGGTCTGGCCATAGGAGGTGCCCCCCCTTGCCAATCCGAATTGGACAAGGGGTGGGGGCGGCGCCGAGGGAGTTCTGGATTACGGGGTCCTCGGGCGTCCGGGCTATGTGACATGGGCGAGACTGATGGGTCGTGAAGATACAAGATGGAAGGTTTTTTCCCGTGTCCGGATGGGACTCTCCTTGGCGTGGAAGGAAAGCTTGGCGTGCGGATATGAAGATTCCTTTCTCTGTAAACCGACTCTGTACAACCCTAGCCCCCTCCGGCATCTATATAAACCGGAGGGTTTAGTCCGTAGGGATAATCATAATCATACAGGCTAGACAGTTAGGGTTTAGCCATTACGATCTCGAGGTAGATCAACTCTTGTAACCCCTATACTCATAAAAGTCAATCAGGCAGGAAGTAGGGTATTACCTCCATTAAGAATGCCCGGACCTGGGTAAACATTGTGTCCCCTGCCTCCTGTTACCCTTGATCCTTAGACACACAGTTCGGGACCCCTACCGGAGATCTACCGATTTTGACACCGACATTGGAGCTTTCATTGAGAGTTCCTTTGTAGCATCGGCATAAGGACTGATGGCTCACCTAGTAGTCAAGGAAAGTATCATTTCCAGAGGAGCCCTAGTTTCAGGGAAAACCCTCCGGCTCGGCGACTTCACCATGGGCGCTCGTTTAGTCGTTAAGCCAAAATCAACCCCCCAAGTCGCCAAAATCCTCTTTGAATCAGCCTTGAATACTCCGACAAGATGGATCCGACAGATCTATCGTCTTCGAACGAACTGCTAGATCGCATCGCCGCCCTAGGGGTCTCAACTGACTATGATCAGATCGTGCTTAAACCCGATCAAAGAGAAATTAAATCTCCCCCGATCACCCATTAGGTAGCGGTTGTGGAGGAGCAGGCTGATAATAACTCATCTCCTACATTGAGAACCAGCTATGTACGAATTTCCGAACCCGGAGAACCGAGTACTCATCCTCGAGAGGACACTCCCGTCCTCCGAGCACAAAATTGGATGTTGAGCTTGAGAACTCCTCGGACACTCCGGAGCCTGGACTGGTAACCTCGGAAATCCTTCAAACTCCGGATTCCGTAGCGGGTCGGGGTGCGAAATCGATCCCGCCCACCCACCACAAGCAATATTCTCCAAGAAACTCTAGTCCTCCGGACATATGCGACCTAATGTATGTGTGGCAATAGCCTCGGGAGACCATCCATCATTTTGGGCTAGATTCCTCTGTGTTAAAAACAAGATAAAAATACTGTTGCGACGATGACGCAATTTCAGTATTTCGCAACAACTGTATGGACGAGGGAATCCTTAATGCCCTCAGTCATCGTTGCATTATGCACTTCGCAGATTTGGCACACATAGTACAGAAGTACTGCACAATGGAAAGCGCCTGGAAAACACAGACAACCCGCTGGGAACCTTAGGCCTTTAAGCCATCTCCTGGGCGGGAAAAAAGGATGCACCCTCGCGGGGCACCCGATCATCATCATGTGGACAAGAAAATCAAGCCCTTTACGGGACATAGAACTGTATTCGAAGGATGGCTCGATACGCCCTATCAAATACACATGATGCCAAATATCGAACCAACGCAGACCCTACAGGCATGTTGGATACTCCGGCAGGTGGCCAAGAGCGGCGAGGCTATCCTCACCAACACTACCCTGGAAAAGTACTATTCAGAATGCGGCGATCCCGAAGTACTCACAGTCTCTAAGACATTCTCATCAAATAATCGGCCCAAACGGGCGCTTCGCGGCCTTGCCGAAGTCTGCCACATAGCAGCAATAAACCCTTGGAACAATACGGCAATTACTTTCAATGCCGATGACGAACCAAGATCCCGCTTAGTCCGGGCACCAGCCGCTCTGGTCCTAAACCCAATTGTGGACGGTTTTTAGCTCACTAAGGTGCTAATGGATGGTGGCAGCGGGTTGAACCTCATATACGAGGACACGCTCAATAAAATGCAAATGGACAGGAGTTGCATTGATCAGAGCAACACATCCTTTAGGGGAATCATCCCCAGTAGGGAAGCAAGATGCTCGGGGGAAATTAAACTGGATGTGGTATTCGGCAAACTAGAAACTATAGGTCTGAAGAGATAATCTTCTAGGTGGCTCCTTTTAACGGTGGATATCATGCCCAGTTAGGGTGAGATGCATTCACACGCTTTCAAGATATACCTCATTACGGGTATATGAATCTCAAAATGCCCGGTCCCAATGGTGTTATCACTATCTCCAGTGATCCGGACATAGCACTCCGTGCCGAAAATAAAACCGCATCCCTGGCCCTTGAGGCATTGTCTGAAGCCCTAGCGGCCGACGAACTCACCGCACTGCATTCCACGGTGGATAGGGACGACGTAATTCTTGACAAAAGGCCCAAATCCACCTCTTTCAAGCCAGCTGACAAAATAGTCAAATTTCAAGTCCACCCGACGGATCCCAAGAAAACAGCTTCCATTAGGGCACAGCTGGACCCGGCGGTCGACGCTGCATTACACGCGCTCTTGCGCGAGAGCTGGGACATCTTTGCCTAGAACCCCTCGGATATGCCAGGAATACCACGAGCACTGGCCAAACATAGTCTCAATATGCTGAAGGGATACAAGCCGATCAAGCAAATGCTCCGGCGATTTAACGAACTCAAATGACAGGCTATGGTGGAGGATCTAGCCAACCTACTCATAGCCGGGTTTATCAGAGAGACCAAACATCCGGACTGGCTAGCAAACCTGGTCATGGTACCAAAGAAGCATAAATCCTGGCGCCTGTGTGTCGATTTCAAAGACCTTAATAAGGCCTGCCCTAAGGACCCCTTCCCACTACCTCACATCGACCAGATTATCGATGCAACTGCGGGACATGACTCACTGTGTTTCCTCGACGCATACTCCGGATACCATCAAAAAAAGATGAAGGAATCCGACCAAGCCGCAACGGCATTCATCACCCCGTATGGGCCTTTCTGCTTCAACACTATGCCTTTTGGGCTCAAAAATGCCGGCGCCACTTACCAACGCATGATTCATATGTGCCTGGAAAAGCAAATCGGCAAGACTGTGGAGGCATATGTAGATGGCATAGTCATCGAAACCAAGCATGTTGAATCATTGGTGGACGACTTACGCGTCACATTCGACAACCTCCGAACATATGACATAAGGCTCAATCCGGAAAAGTGCGTTTTCAGCATTCCCGCCGGCAAATTGCTCGGGTTTGTTGTCTACAATAGAGGAATCAAAGCAAACCCAACCGAATTAGAGCCCTGTCACAATTGGCAACACCAACCGACCTCAAGTAGGTCCAAAAACTAGCCGGGTGCGTGGCAGCCTTGAGCCGCTTTATCTCCTGATTAGGAGAAAAAGCATTGCCATTATATCGCCTGCTCCGGCGCACCGACCACTTTGTGTGGACGGATGCTGCAACAGCCGGACTGGAGGAAATAAAAACTTTGCTAGTAAGCAACCCCATCCCGATCGCACCAAACATCGGCGAACCAATGCTGCTCTACATATCGGGAACTCACCAGGTGGTGAGTGCGGTGCTCATCATCGAACGAGAAGAGGAGGGACATAAATTCCCACTCCAAAAACCAGTATACTACGTATTGATGGTCCTTACACCATGCAAATCCCGATATCCGCATTATCAGAAGATAGCATATGCGGTCTTTATGGCATCCCGCAAACTGCGGCACTACTTCCAAGAGTGCTCAATCATTGTAGCTTCAGAAGTACCACTCAATGATATTATAAATAACCGGGATGCCACCGGCCGGATTGCCAAATGGGCCATCGAGCTCCTACCATTTGAAATAACGTGTAAACCGCGCCGAGCAATTAAATCTCAGGTGTTGCCTGACTTCATCGCCGAATGGACAGAGGTTGAACTCCCTTAAGAGTATGGCACGTATTCCAACTGGGTGATGCACTTTGACGGCTCTAAAATGCTAGTCGGACTTGCGGCTGGTGTCGTCTTGACATCCCCCGCAGGAGACACAGTCTGTTATGTACTCCAAATACTGTATACAGACTCTAACAATGCAGCCGAATATGAGGCCCTATTACATGGTCTCCGAATGGCTGTTTCTATGGGCATACAACGCGTTGAGGTGCGTGGGGATTCAAACCTCGCAATATCCCAAACAAACGGAGACATCGTTGCTAAAGACCCGAAGATGGCGGGTTACCGCAATGCCGTACTGCAAATATCAGCTCGGTTTGAGGGTCTCGAGTTTCATCACGTGGCTCGAGAAAGTAATCACGTCACGGACGTCCTCGCTCGCATGGGCGCTAAACGCGACCCCATCCCACCTAACACCTTTGTGGAAAGGCTCTTCAAGCCATCCGTGGTGTGGCAGGATGAGAATGGGAGCACTGACCCGGACCCGATCATACCCCCAGATTCCGAACACAGTCCCGATATCATCGGGGGCTCAGGCACTGAAATAACACCATCGGCCCACGAAATCATGGTTGTAATTGCCCCGTGGACTGAGCCTTTCCTTGCCTACCTCACTAGGAATGAGCTCCTGGAGGATCAAACTGAGGCTCGTCGCATCATTCGACATTCGAAAGCCTACAAAGTTCATGAAGGAGAACTGTACAAGAAAAGTACTACCGGGGTCCTTCAACGATGTATCTCCGAAGACGAGGGACGGCAGCTCTTGGCTGTAATACATGCTGGTCTTGGCGGCCATTGCTACCTCTTGAGCATGCGTTGGTTTTCCCTTGAAGAGGAAAGGGTGATGCAGCAAAGTAGCATAAGTATTTCCCTCAGTTTCTGAGAACCAAGGTATCAACCCAGTAGGAGACTACACGCAAGTCCCTCGTACCTGCACAAACAAATAAGTACCTTGCAACCAACGCGACAAAGGGGGTGTCAATCCCTTCACGACCACCTGCAAAAGTGAGATCTGATAAAGATAATAAGATAAATATTTTTGGTATTTTTGTTGTATAGATTGAAAATAAAGATCGCAAAATGAAAGGCGGCAGAAATAGCAAGTAGATAGGAAAATAATATGATGGAAGATAGACCCAGGGGCCATAGGTTTCACTACTGGCTTCTCTCAAGAGAGCAAATTATATGGTGGGTGAACAAATTACTATCGAGCAATTGATAGAAAAGTGCATAGTTATGAGAATATCTAGGCATGATCATGTATATAGGCATCACGTCCGCTACAAGTAGACCGAAACGATTTTGCATCTACTACTATTACTCCACACATCGACCGCTATCCAGCATGCATCTAGAGTATTAAGTTCATAAGAACAGAGTAACGCATTAGGCAAGATGACATGATGTAGAGGGATAAACTCAAGCAATATGATATAAACCCCATCTTTTTATCCTCGATGGCAACAATACAATACGTGCCTTGCTGCCCCTGCTGTCACTGGGAAAGGACATCGCAAGATTGAACCCAAAGCTAAGCACTTCTCCCATTGCAATAAAGATCAATCTAGTAGGCCAAACCAAACTGATAATTCGAAGAGACTTGCAAAGATATTAAATCATGCATAAAAGAATTCAAAGAAGAATCAAATATTGTTCATAGATAATCTTGATCATAAACCCACAATTCATCAGATCTCGACAAACACACCACAAAAAGAATTACATCGAATAGATCTCCAAGAGAATCGAGGAGAACTTCATATTGAGATCCAAAGAGAGAGAACAAGCCATCTAGCTAATAACTATGGACCCGAAGGTCTGTGGTAAACTAGTCACACATCATCGGAGAGGCTATGGTGTTGATGTAGAAGCCCTCCATGATTGATTCCCCCTTCGGCAGAGCGCCAGAAAAGGCCCCAAGATGGGATCTCACGGGTACAAAATGTTGCGGCGATGGAAATAGGTTTGTGGTGCTCTCGTATGTTTTCTGGGTATATGAGTATATATAGGCGAAAGAAGTAGGTCGGTGGAGCCATGAGGGGCCCATGAGGGTGGGGGGCACGCCTACCCCGTGGGCGCGCCCTCCTACCTTATGACCGCCTCGTTGCTTCCTTGACGTCCACTCCAAGTCTCCTGGATTGTGTTTGTTCCAAGAATAACTCTCCCGAAGGTTTCATTCCGTTTGGATTCTGTTTGGTATTCCTTTTCTGCGAAACACTAAAATAGGCAGAAAAAACAGCAATTTGCACTGGGCCTTTGGTTAGTAGGTTAGTCCCAAAAATAATATAAAAGTGCATAACAAAGCCCATTAAACATCCAAAACAGATAATATAATAGCATGGAACAATCAAAAAATTATAGATACATTGGAGACGTATCAGCCATCATGCCGCACCCCGGGCCCTTGTAAGTAAAGCCTTCCGCACGGGTTTCTTTTGGCCCACAGCCCGGGCAGATGCACAAGACCTCGTACAACGCTGCGTTGGATGCCAGCTTTTCGCTAACCAAAGCCATATGCCGCCCACTGCCCTCCGAACAATCCCCATTACTTAGCCCTTTGCGGTCTGGGGGCTCGATATGGCCATACCTCTTAAAGGGGGAAACCATAAGAAGAAATACTTGTTTGTTATGGTCGATAAGTTCACTAAGTGGATAGAAGCCAAGCCAGTTAAAAAAGCTGAAGTCGGACCGGTGATATACTTAATATCCGGTGTAGTACACCATTACGGTGTCCCGCACAGCATCATTATAGATAACGGCTCTATCTTTACAGTCGATGAGGTGAAAACTTGGTGCTCCAATTTGGGCATCAAGCTCGATTACGCCTCCGTATACCACCCTCAGATAAACTGTCAGGTCGAATGGGCTAACGGCTTGATCATGAGCGGCATTAAACCAAGACTAGTGTGATCTCTGCAAGAATCAGATAAACACTAGGTCAAGGAACTCGATTCCGTACTCTGGGGGCTTTGGACCACACCCAATCGCACGACCGGATATACACCTTTTTTCATGGTGTACGGTGCGGAGGCAGTCTTGTCTTGTGACATTATTCATGACTCACCTCGAGTGTGCATGTATGAAAGAGAGAGAAGCCGGGCTCGATCGACAGGACGACTTGAACGGCCTAGAGGAGGAGTGCGATGTCGCGAAAGCCCGTTCCGCATTCTAACAATAGCAGGCTCGGCGATACCAAATCAGAGAGGTACGGGCAAGGATTTACAATGTCGTTGAACTCGTTTTACGCCTACCACAGAAGAAAAAGGACAAGCTCAAACCCAAATGGGAGGGTCCCTTCATTATAGAGGAAGTTCTCACTGGAGGAGCCTATCACCTTCGCAATGCTTTGGACAATCGCTTGGAGCCACACCCATGGAACGCTGCAAGGCTCCGAAGATTCTACACCTAAAGTCCACACACATACCTTTTTTCTCGTTCTTTCTCTTCTCCCTTTTTACCATTTTCCTTTTTTTCTCGTTTCTATATGACTTATAGCTCGTGTTCGGATAAACTGCACACCTGAGGGGTATACATCCTTAAATGTACATACCCCACAATACCTGGGGGCTTCTTTTCACAAGAAGCTTATTATTATTATTGTTATTATTATTATTCGAGCATCAAGCTCACCGTATATAAGTGTCGTCTGTCCATATATGTCTTTTCTTCGCCATTATATGCACCTTTATGACTTAAGTTTTTGCCAAGCTGGGTTGCCTGGCTCCGGTGCTTATGCCCTACGTTCTCGCTTGTTCGGCTAGGGTATAAAGGGAGAACTTCTGCGATTGTTACAGCCGGGTTATCCAGACATGTACCTCAGACGGGTGAAGCTGAAAGCTAGCGTTCTTAAGGGAATGATTGGTCAGTGAATTAACAAAAGACGAACTGCCCTCGTGGCAATACAAAACCCCTGACTATAAAAGCGTACTGTGATATTTTAGCATCACAGCTTCGGCATGCACAAAAAAGCGCATACCAGCCCAGGGAATGGAACCCTTAACAAAACTATTCTCTCTGGAAGATGTTTCTTACAATCAAATGTAATATAACATAACTCCCCGAATACAACTTGTCTGTTCAAGCAACTATGGCCGGACTGCCTGGTTTTCGAACATATCATGGTGTTTACCTACGGTATAGTATTCGAAAACACTCCAAACCTAGGGTTTTCGGAGGTCGAAGCAGAAAGTCTGCCATGACAATCGTTTTACAAATTCGGCTGGAGACAAGTCTCTCGTTAAAAGTACATTACTACTTGGACTCAAAGACTTCTTCTTCTTCTAGACGCTCTAACTGGTTGTCCAGCCTACAATCTTGTTGGGAAAACTTGGCGGCCTCCTTCACTTGGTCGTACACCAGGCTGGCCGAGATTTCTTGTCCATCGGATCCTCGAGGTCTGACCTGCGCCATATGATTTGGATCAAGTCCGGTGTATCGTGTTTTTACCATGGCCCATGCCTCCCGAGCACCTTCTCCACAAGCTGATATCTTCCACAGCCCAAACCGGATTGCAATACCTTATGCGCAGTTCTATCTCCAGCGTAGTGTCCTCCATAAGCCTCAGAGTGACACTTGTGTAGGATCTCTTCCTGTTCATGCTTAGGTACACAACGTCTAATAACACCATCTCCTCCTTCTTTATAAAGGTATGGGTCATCCCAAAATTAATGTCTTAAGTCATAGAAGAAGCTTTTATTTTGCTGGTACATGAAACTAGGTGGTATAAATTTAGCAACAACATAATTAGCATAATCAGCATACCATGGAGCAGTACAAGAAGCATTTATAACAGCTAATTGTTCATCAGGAAAGCTATCATCAATAGGTAGTGGGTCATCAAGAACATTCTCTAACCTAGACAAGTTGTCTGCAACGGGGTTCTCAGCTCCCTTTCTATCAATAATATGCAAATCAAATTCTTGTAGCAAGAGAACCCATCTAATAAGTCTAGGTTTAGCATCTTTCTTTTCCATAAGATATTTAATAGCAGCATGATCAGTGTGAACAGTTACTTTAGAATCAACAATATAAGGTCTGAACTTATCACAAGCGAACACAACTGCTAAAAGTTCTTTTTCAGTAGTAGCATAATTTCTCTAGGCACTATCCAGAGTCTTACTAGCATATTGGATAATGAAAACCCACAAGTATAGGGGATCGCAACAGTTTTCGAGGGTAGAGTATTCAACCCAAATTTATTGATTCGACACAAGGGGAGCCAAAGAATATTCTCAAGTATTAGCATCTGAGTTGTCAATTCAACCACATAAGGAAACTTAATATCTCCAGCAAAGTATTTAGTAGCAAAGTAATATGATAGTGGTGATAAAAGTAACAAAAGGTAATAGTAGTAAAATTAATGCTTTTGGTATTTTGTAGTGATGATAGCAATAGCAACGGGAAAGTAAATAAGCGAAGAACAATATATGGAAAGCTCGTAGGCAATGGACCGGTGATGGAGAATTATTCCGGATGCGGTTCATCATGTAACAGTCATAACCTAGGATGACACAGAACTAGCTCCAGTTCATTGATATAATGTAGGCATGTATTCCGACCATAGTCATACGTGCTTATGGAAAAGAACTTGCATGACATCTTTTGTCCTACCCTACCGTGGCAGCGGGGTCCTTACGGAAACTAAGGGATATTAAGGGCTCCTTTTAATAAAGAACTGTAACAAAGCATTAACACATAGTGAATACATGAACTCCTCAAACTACGGTCATCACCGGTAAGTATCCCGATTATTGTCACTTCGGGGTTAACGATCATAACACATAATAGGTGACTATAGACTTGCAAGATAGGATCAAGAACACTCATATATTGATGAAAACATAATAGGTTCAGATCTGAAATCATGGCACTCGGGCCCTAGTGACAAGCATTAAGCATAGCAAAGTCATAGCAACATCAATCTCAGAACATAGTGGACACTAGGGATCAAACCCTAACAAACTAACTCGATTACATGATAGATCTCATCCAACCCATCACTGTCCAGCAAGCCTACGATGGAATTACTCACGCATGGCGGTGAGCATCATGAAATTGGTGATGGAGGATGGTTGATGATGACAATGGCGACGGATGCCCCTCTCCGGAGCCCCGAACGGACTCCAGATCAGCCCTCCCGAGAGGTTTTAGGGCTTGGCGACGGCTCCGTATCGTAAAACACGATGATTTCTTCTCTCTGATTTTTTCCTCCCCGAAACTCAATATATGGAGTTGGAATTGGCGTCGGAGAGGCAACAGGGGGCCCACGAGGTAGGGGGCGCGCCCCCCACCCTCGTGGGGAGACGGTGGGCCCCCTGGCCTTCATCTTTTGCAGGTATTTTTCTTATTTTCTGAAAAGTGGCTCCGTGAAGTTTCAGGTCATTCCGAGAACATTTGCTCCTGCACATAAATAACACCATGGTAATTCTACTAAAAACAGCGTCAGTCCGGGTTAGTTCCATTCAAATCATGCAAGTTAGAGTCCAAAACAAGGGCAAAAGTTTTTGGAAAAGTAGATACGTTGGAGATGTATCAACTCCCCCAAGCTTAAACCGTTGCTTGTCCTCAAGCAATTCAGTTGATAAACTGAAAGTGATAAAGAAAAACTTTTACAAACTCTATTTGCTCTTGTTGTTGTAAATATGTAAAGCCAACATTCAAGTTTTCAGCAAAGATTATAACTAACCACATTCACAATAACGCATAGGTCTCAAGTTTACTCATATAAATGGCATAATCAACTAGCGAGCCATAATAATAAATCTCGGATGACAACACTTTCTCAAAACAATTAATATGATATAACAAGGTGGTATCTCGCTAGCCCTTTCTGAGACCGCAAAACATAAATGCAGAGCACCTTTAAAGACCAAGGACTGACTAGACATTGTAATTCATGGTAAAAGAGATCCAGTCAAGTCATACACAATGTAAACTAACAGTAATGAATGCAAATGACAGTGGTGCTCTCCAACTGGTGGCTTTTAATAAGAGGATGATGACTCAGCATAAAAGTAAATAGATAGGCCCTTCGCAGAGGGAAGCAGGGATATTTAGAGGTGCCAGAGCTCGGTTTTGAAACAGAGGTGAATAATATTTTGAGCGGTATACTTTCATTGTCAACATAACAACCAAGAGATGGCGATATCTTCCATCCTACACATATTATAGGCGGTTCCCAAACAGAATGGTAAAGTTTATACTCCCCCTTCCACCAACAAGCATCAATCCATGGCTTCCTCGAAACAACGAGTGCCTCCAACTAACAAGAGTCCCATGGGGAGTTTTATTTGCAATTATTTTGATTTAGTTTGCATAAAGCATGGGAGTGGGCATCCCGGTGACCAGCCATTTATCTCGTGAGTGAGGAGCGGAGTCCACTCCTCTTGAGAATAACCAGCCTAACATGGAAGATACGGACAGCCCTAGTTGATACATGAGCTATTCGAGCATACAAAACAGGATATTTATTTGAAGGTTTAGAGTTTGGCACATACAAATTTACTTGGAACGGCAGGTAGATACCATATATAGGTACGTATAGTGGACTCATGTGGAATAACTTTGGGGTTTATGGAGTTTGGATGCACAAGCAGTATTCCTACTTAGTACAGGTGAAGGCTAGCAAAAGACTGGGAAGCGACCAGCTAGAGAGCGACAACAGTCATGAACATACATTAAAATTAATCAACACCAAATGCAAGCATCAGTAGGATATAATCCACCATGAACATAAATACCATGAAGGCTATGTTGATTTTGTTTCAACTACATGCGTGAACATACGCCAAGTCAAGTCACTTAAATCATTCAGAGGAGGATACCACCCTATCATACCACATCATAACTATCTCAATAGCATGTTGGCACGCAAGGTAAACCATTATAACTCATAGCTAATTGTCGGCGTTCTGGGAATGGGGGTCCCCAGAATTGCCTGCCTGCGGTGTGGCTCAAAAGGGGGCCCAGCGTGGCCCATCTTCATCAACACAGACCCAAGACCCTCGCGAGGGGCCAAGCCTCGCGGGGCGGACGACACGAAGCTTCCTCAGGCACGGCCTCATCAGGTTGGCTCGCGAGGAGGCAGAGAGATCAAGGCGGGGTACCTCACGAGGTGCCCGTGACGCAAGCCATGATGACCAAAGGCGCCAGGCGGGCGCCAGCCGCGCAGTGTCCTCCTTTCCTCTTTGGTGCAAAGGGAGCAAGCGCAGGCGAGAGCATCAAGCAAAGGCACCCGTTTCGGTGCAACGAGACCAAGACCAGTCCAATGGCAGGGAGGAAGTCATTGTGGAGCCCAAGCCAGCGTCACCACCAGAGCCTTTGGCCGGCGACGACCAACTTTAGTCAGGATAAGTGTACCAGATGTTCCCCTTCAAAATGGCCAATTGTTGGCGCCGTTCCCGCTCAATATTTGGGAAGAGGCCCAGGGCCTTTGCCTATAAATAGGACTAGCCACCCCCAGGGTAGAAGAGCAATCAAGAAGGGAGAATCTAGAAGCCAAGAGAGAAACTAGCTAGGATCGGATCGAGTAGCATCACACAGAGAGAGAGAAGGGCGACTGAACTCCTCCTAGCAGTTCATCCCCCCAGCCAAGAACAGACCCTCGCGAGGCTGTTCTTCCTTGTACTGCTCATCATCATTAGCCCAAGAGGCAATCCACCACACCACACACTGGAGTAGGGTATTACACCACAACGGTGGCCCGAACCAGTATAAACCCTGTGTCTCTTGTGCCGTTCTTTCCATAGCTTAGATCTTAGTGAGGCGGAGGGGTGCAGGTAGGTAGAAGGCGAAATCTCCACGCGCACCCTAGTGTTCGAACCTCAAGGGTCTGCTGGAACCCGAAATCCGACATTTGGCGTGCCAGGTAGGGGTGCGCCGGAATTCGTCTTCCACCACCCTGTTCTCCTCCGACCATCGCGTCCATGTCTGACGCTCGTCGGGCCCGCGTCGAGCGCCGGGCCGCTCTCGCTTCCCACGTCGGCCAGACGGCTCCTGTCAGCGGGCGTCCTCGCCGTTCCCCGTCACCTTCCGTCAACGCCGCCACCGGCCCGGCAGGAACGAGCAGCAAGCGTCATCTCAGCATCCGTCCATGCGGCAGGACAGCCGCACCGCTACTCCCTCGCTCACCCCAGCTGGTTCTTCGTCTCGCGTGCTCCGCGCACCTGTGGAGGCTCGAGCTGCGCTCATCGCGGCAAACGAGCTCCTGCGCTACCGCCCGTCGACGACGTCTATGAAGAATGGCTCGACCGTGTCGCCGAGCTTGTCCGCGCCGCAGGGGGCTCTCCTGCGCCGTCCGTTCCGCTGCACCGCACCCCGCCCCGCGCGGGCGACGAAGCTCCGGGGGCGCCCCAGCCGCCTCCTCCTCAAGAAGGCGCCATGGCTCCAAGGGGCGTGGCCCCTGGGCGGAACCCGCTCCGTCAGGTGCCAGCGCGGCAAGAGCAGAGCTGCCAAGAAGTCCCTCGCCCGCAAGAAGCTGCCCGGGCGCTGCCTGCTCCAGCACGTCGCGACCATGCTCCTGCTCCCGCACGTCAAGACCCCACGGTGCTCCCAGCTGCAGCGCGTGGGGACATGCAAGACCAAGCTCTCCGTCACCCAAGGCCTCCTGTGGCCACAGCAGGCTGCCGTGCCTTCACCACTGAGCTATGCAGCGTCGCGTGGCCCGGCAACTTCAAGCCAGACCTGCCTCCTGGTTACAACGGCACGACCGACCCTGCGGAGTTCCTCCAGCTCTATGAGCTGGGCATCGAAGCTGCCAACGGAGACGAGAAGGTCATGGCGAACTAGTTTCCCATGGCGCTCAACGACAGGGCCCGCACCTGGCTCCTGAACCTGGCTCCAGGCACGATCTCCTCCTGGGACGAGATGCGCACCCGCTTCATTGCCAACTTCCAAGGTACTCGCGACCGGCCACCCGCCGTGAGCGACATGCGCCGCATCAAGCAACAACCCGGAGAGACCCTGCAGAAGTACATCTAGCGCTTCAACAACGCACGCCTCAAGATTCCCAAGGTGACCGAGGAGGCCATCATCTCAGCCTTCTCCGACGGCGTGCGCGATGTCAAGATGAAGGAGGAGCTGGCGATGCATGAAGACCTGTGCACTTCCTTGGAGTTGTTAAACTTCGCAACGAAGTGCGCCAGGGCTGAGGAAGGGCGTCTCTCCCTCCTCGAGCTGCCTGCCGCAGACCCAGAAGAGAAGAAGCCCAAGGCCAAGGATGTGAAGCGCAAGGGGGCTGCCGTGCTCGCGGCAGAACCAGACACCAAGCGGGGCAGAGATCAGCCCGAATCTTCCAAGGGCAGTCGGTACTGTGTGTACCACGACCTCCACACCCACAACACCAACGAATGTCAAGAGCTCCGAGCCGTGCGAGAAGGAAGGATCGGCCGTCGCCCCGACCACGGTGACCGGGGCTACGGTCGAGGAGGAGGAAGGAACGCAGGACGCTGGGAAGACCGCTGCCCGCGCCAAGGGTGGCGCGATCGACCTCGCGAGGATCGCTGGCAAGACCCGCCTCGCGAGGGAGACTGGAGGGATCAGCCTCGCGAGGATCGCCCGCAAGGCAACGCAGGCCTCCCTCCGCTGCCGCCGCAGCCAAGGAGAAACGAGGACCGCCATCAGGACGAGGGGGCTGGGGGCTTCCAGGAGCCGCGCGCGATCGCCTGCATCCTGGGCGGGGCTCAAGCCCCAGCCTCTCAACGCATCTTCAAGCAGTTCGCCCGCGAAGTGAATGCAGTCCTCCCCAAGCTCGAAGCCACGCGCCCTCTCAGGTGGTCGGCGTGCGCCATCACGTTCAGCTCAGCAGATCAGCTCAAGTGTGCGGCCACAGCCGGAGTCCTCCCGATGCTTTGTTCCCCAATCATCAGCAACGTGGTGGTCACCAGGACCCTCATCGATGGCGGGGCAGGGCTCAACGTCCTGTCCGTGGAAACATTCAACAATCTCCAAGTGCCCTACAACCAGCTTCAGCCAACCAAGCCTTTCTCCGGAGTCACCGACGGCTCCACGGTCCCGATTGGGCAGGTCCGCCTCCCTGTCACCTTCGGGGCACGCGACAACTACCGCACCGAGCTCATCGACTTCGACGTCGCTCACATTCGCCTGCCGTACAACGCCATCCTTGGGTACCCAGCGCTGGCCAAGTTCATGGCCGTAACTCACCACGGCTACAACGTCCTCAAGATGCCAGGAAGTGGCGGAGTCATCACGGTGCCCTGTGAAGAGAAGGACGCGGTGTGTTCCCTGGAACGAGCCTTTCAGGCCGCATCACTGGAAGACCCGGATCGCGGAAGCAGGAGGCTTCCCGAGACCGCCCCCAAGAAGAAGAAGACATCGTCCGGCCCGGCCCCTCAGGAGGCAGGCCCCTCAGGGCCCGCGCCTGCCCAGGGGGAACCTCCTTCCATCGCATAGGAAAGCGCGCCCGGCGCCCTCCTCAGGCAGGGCTCGGGGGCTCTCCCCTGGAGGGCCACCGACCTGGCTAAGGTCACGAGGGAGGCGCTTGGGCACCACATGGAGGCGTGTTTCGAAGCACGTTTCCCTCAAGAAGGAGTAAGGCAAGGAGAGCCAGACCCTCAGGAGTTCGTCAGCAAGGCCATTCAGGAGCTACAGGAGTCAAGAGTCATGAAAGGCGGCCGCCGCCTACCAGCTGTGGCTCCCCATCCAGGCGAGGATGGTGGGCTGCGCGTCTGCATCGACATACCAGGGCTCAATCGAGTCGCCTCTCTGGAGCGCCTCTGGCCCTCGCGAGTGGGGCGCTGCGAAGGTCCACCCCACAGCTACGTTCGCATGCCTTACGGCTTGCCGAACGCGGCTGCCACGTACCAGCGCCTCATGAGGGGCATCATGGAGGCTCAAGAGGCCAGGCGTTCCGCAGCCCTGGCGGAGATGGAGATGGTCCGCGAGGAGCCACCAGCGCCTCCGGAGCCTCCCGAGGCCCCTGGGCCTGGGGGCTCGTGAGGATCGGCTTCCGCAGCCCACCGAGTCTGCTACACCAACACTCCTTCGTCCTCAACATCATCAGGTGACATCTTTCAAGTTTCATTTCCAGCTGGGAGCGCCCCCCAGGGCTGCATTATTCCCAGGCCGCGTGGGTCCGTCCCTGCGGCATGTATCCCTTTTATTTCATGTTGTTAGCTTACCTTGTTGGGGGCGCCCCTCGGGCTGCATCATCCCCAAGTCGCTCGGGCCTGACCCAGTGATGTCCGCCTTCCCAGCATCTATTTGAATGAATCCACTCCTTCGCGGCTAATGTGTTTGACCTAGTTGCCCGCTCAACTGACGCCAACTGACGGAGCTGCTCCCAAACGGCACGACGCTTGCGCATGGGTCCGTCCCTGCAACGCCGACAAACCTGAATGGCTGAGCTCTGGCCGCGGCAGCCCCGCATGGCGCCACCTCGTCAAGCCTTCAGTGCCTCATCGCCCCTCGGAAGCAACCAACGGCTGACTGTCAATTGTCATGGCAACCCCTCGTTCTTTCTATGATGGGTCTACAGGATCTCCTAAAGGAGCTGCGTCAGGCGAGGCCCTTGCGGTGTCTCCTTCACTCTCATCCGCGTGAACCGCTTGCACGTTAAAGGGGGGTGCCTGAGCATCGCGACTCAGGGCTCCTACTGGCTCTCCAGCCCTCACCCTCTGGCCTTGTCCACGGCATCGCGACCTGGCATACCAGCGACGGCTGAGACTCGCTCGAGGGCCGGGACCCGAGGACGTAGAGCAGAAAGGGGAGCAAAGGCGAGAGGGGAGGGACACGCGAGGACCTCGCCGAGCAACCTCACGCCTGCTGATGCACGGACCCGGCGACGCACCAGAGAGCGGTCCCTGATTCTTGAGATAAGTCACCACCCGGAAGCACCAGCTACCGTGGCACCATCCCCGCACCTAATGCAATCCCGTGTTAGTGACGCCGCTCTCCTTTCTCACCGAACGACGGCTGCTTGAGCGCCAAAGGGGACCTCCTGAGCATCGCGACTCAGGGGCTCTTACCGGACCCCGGGTCGCTCACCTCCTGGCCTTGACCACGGCACCGCGACCTGGCATACCAACGACGGCTGAAGCCGCCTTGTGACTGGGACCTGTCGGTGCAGAGCACCAAGCCCTCGTGAGGTTCGAAAGGGAGAACTAAGCTAAGACGGAATGACAAACTCGCACAATTCTACGACAAGGGTTATATTAACAAACAGGATCACAGGCACCTTACAAGCCCCCACGGGACGCGTCTTTGATTCCTTGCAGGGAACAGATCCTAAAAGGACGCTAACTACACGCGCCCCTACAAAAGACGCCATCATCAACAGCGGGCCGTCAAGCACCGGCACCAACCCCATCCAGATCAGAGTCAGTGACGGCCTGACGAGCCCGCCCTGCTCCAGGAGCAGCGCCGGCTCGGGGGCTCGTAGCTGTCATCGCTCGTCTCCGGAGTCGCGAAGAGCTCGCCGGAGTCGCTGGACCCTCCGACGCCTCCGCCGCCTGAGCAGCCGCCAAGGGAGCGGTCGGTGGGCCCAGTCCTCGCCGTAGCAGGGTCTCGACCACCTCTCCCGGGGCAGCACTCCAGCCGGCGCCCGTTCGCATCGAAGACCTTGAAGAACATCACCGAAGCACCGTCGTACTCCAAGTGGATCGCGAAGGCGCCTCTTGTCCTGCAAATCCGGGCGATTTCGCTCCAGCCTCGAGTCATGAAGACCTCGCCCGGGGCAACGACCGCGACATCTGCCTCGGTCGCGAGGGTGCTGCAGCCGGCGTGCTGCAGCCAAAGCTCAGGAGTTCTCCCTGCGGGATGATGGAGGCGAAGAAGGGAGGAAGGCGAATCCAAGACTGAGGAGGCATGGCGGCGTGGAGCACGAACTCTCGGGAGGAGCCCTCGGTGTGGACCCCAGGGGGACGACCCACACCTTTGTGACCCGTCGGCGCCGACGGCGGCGCCGCCCATGGCGATTGGCATCGACTCCTTCAGAGCCCTCGATGTGGGCGTACAAGGGAAGCGGGAACCCCGGCGGTGGCCGCTCACACCAGGGCCTCGACACCACCTGATGGTCCACCTCGTCCCGGCCGCAGAGGGCGAGCCGTTTCTTCGGCGGGAGCGGTTCTGGTTCCTCTCGGGGAGCCTTTCCCTTCTCTGCCACCGAGAACCGGCGGATCGGAGCCATCGCAGCAAGACGGAGCAAGGACCGGGAAGAAGGAGAAGCAAGAAGGGATGGATGGAAGGGCGCACGCCGTTCCGTACTTATGGCCGGCGAAGGCCAACCGCCGACCTCCATGATCGCAGGTAATCATGACCCGCTTTGCATGCAGGGACTTGTCCAATCCGTGCAGTTGCGAGGCGCCGTGGGGAAGTGGAGACGCCCACGTCCAATCAACCGCCACGCGGCATCCAAGGCCGCAGGCTGTTAGGGCCCGCGGCGCTTCGCTCTTGCCCTTTTGCCTCCCTGCACAGCCAAGTCTGGGCGCGCCTTGGGCCCGGGGGCTACTGTCGGCGTTCTGGGAACGGGGGTCCCCAGACTTGCCTGCCTGCGGCCTGCGGCGTGGCTCAAAAGGGGGCCCAGCGCGGCCCATCTTCATCAACACAGACCCAAGACCCTCGCGAGGGGCCAAGCCTCGCGGGGCGGACGACACGGAGCTTCCTCAGGCACGGCCTCATCAGGCTGGCTCGCGAGGAGGCGGAGAGATCAAGGCGGGGTACCTCACGAGGTGCCCGTGACGCAAGCCATGACGACCAAAGGCGCCAGGCGGGCGCCAGCCGCGCAGTGTCCTCCTTTCCTCTTTGGTGCAAAGGGAGCAAGCGCAGGCGAGAGCATCAAGCAAAGGCACCCGTTTCGGTGCAACGAGACCAAGACCAGTCCAACGGCAGGGAGGAAGTCATTGTGGAGCCCAAGCCAGCGTCACCACCAGAGCCTTTGGCAGGCGAGGACCAACTTTAGTCAGGATAAGTGTACCAGATGTTCCCCTTCAAAATGGCCAATTGTTGGCGCCCTTCCCGCTCAATATTTGGGAAGAGGCCCAGGGCCTTTGGCTATAAATAGGACTAGCCACCCCCAGGGTAGAAGGGCAATCAAGAAGGGAGAATCTAGAAGCCAAGAGAGAAACTAGCTAGGATCGGATCGAGTAGCATCACACAGAGAGAGAGAGAGAAGGGCGACTGAACTCCTCCTAGCAGTTCATCCCCCCAGCCAAGAACAGACCCTCGCGAGGCTGTTCTTCCTTGTACTGCTCATCATCATCAGCCCAAGAGGCAATCCACCACACCACACACTGGAGTAGGGTATTACACCACAACGGTGGCCCGAACCAGTATAAACCCTATGTCTCTTGTGATGTTCTTTCCATAGCTTAGATCTTAGCGAGGCGGAGGGGTGCAGGTAGGTAGAAGGCGAAATCTCCGCACACACCCCAGTGTTCGAACCTCAAGGGTCTGCCGGAACCCGAAATCCAACACTAATCAAGCATGGCACAAGCAACTATGATCTCTAATTGTCATTGCAAACATGTTTATTCATAATAAGCTGAATCAAGAATGAGGGACTCATCATATTTACAAAAACAAAAGAGGTCGAGTTAATACCAGCTTTTCTCATCTCAGCCAGTCCATCATATATCATCATAATTGCCTTTCACTTGCATGATCGAATGATGTGAATAATAATAATAGTGCATGTGCATTGGACTAAGCTAGAATCTGCAGGCATTCAATAAATAGGGGGAGACAAGGAATATGGGCTCTTTTGTCAGATCAACAATAATGCATATAAGAGCCACTTCAACAATTTAATTATGGTCTTCTGCTATCGACCCCCAAAGAAAAGAAAAGAAATAAAACTATTTTCACGGGAAAGCTCCCAACAAGCAAAAGAAAAACAGGAAATCTTTTGGGGTTTTATTTTTAATTACTACTACAAGCATGGAAATTAAACTAACCAAAAGTTACAGCTAATTTTTTTTGGTTTTTCTTAAGGTTTATTAAACACACAAGAAGAAAGCATAAAGAGGAAAATAAACTAGCATGGATGATACAATGAAAAAGTATGAGCACCGACATCTAGCAATGAGTGTGTGAACATAAATGTAATGTCAGTGGGAAATACTTACTCCCCCAAGCTTAGGCTTTTGGCCTAAGTTGGTCTATGGCCACGGCTGGCCCGGCGGATATCCATAATAGTAGTTGGGGTCGTACTGCGATGCAGTGGCTATCGCCTGCTAAGCTGCAGCGTGGCGACGACCGGC
Source organism: Triticum aestivum (assembly GCF_018294505.1). NCBI lineage: Eukaryota > Viridiplantae > Streptophyta > Magnoliopsida > Poales > Poaceae > Triticum > Triticum aestivum. The sequence continues at coordinate 429,046,653 of NC_057794.1, read as the reverse complement.
CTCCTATCTCCTCTCATACTCATCTGCCTCCTCTCTGGTAATAGTATATCCTCCTCTTGCCTGATAATCAAAGAAGGTAGGAGCAGGGAGAGTAATAAGGACAGCACGACGTCTGTCAAAGATTAGTCGATAGTGGAGAGGTGATTCGTTCCTCTCGACAAACTGGTGGTGAACCATAACATTAAAATCTAGATAAGTAGGAGGTAATTCAATATCATCTTTGCGTATGTCTATACCAAGAAAATTAGCTATGCGGGTTGCACAAATTCCACCAAAGAAATCTCAATTAAGTCTATTAAGGTGCAACCTACGTGCAACAATGGCTCCCAGATTGTAAGTTTTGTCTCCTAACACAGCACTCCGAAGAATACTGAGGTCAGGGACACAGATGTGACATGCCTCATCTTTACCATTAATGCATCTACCTATGAAGAGAGCAAAATAATGTATAGCAAGAAAGTGAATGCTCCCTATGGTAGCTTGTGTAATATCTCTAGATTCCCCCACAGTTATGCTAGCAAGAAAATCTCTAAATTCAGATTTGCGAGGATCCCTTATACTACCTCATTGTGGAAGTTTGCAAGCAGTGGTAAAATCCTCTATGTCCATAGTGTAAGATTTATCATAGAGATCGAACAGGCAGTTGGAGAATTACGTGAAGTTGAAAATTCAAACCTCCTCAAAAGGTACTGGTGAGATAGTGATACTGGCTGCACTTCTCTTCCTCGAAGCTCACAAGATCGGCGTTACACAAATATGTGTTGAATTCTTCCTTAATTCCTGCTCGATCCATAAAGTTCTCAGAAGGCCATTCACAAGGACGCACTGGAGCGTCTCTTGGTGGCTGGTCATCAGCATCACGCATTGCAAGTCTGGGTCCTTGCTTCCTTGAAGAACCACCTTGGAACATTTTCCTAAGCATATTTCTTCCTTTGAAAAATTCTAAAAAAGATTAGTAACTTCAAAAAAAAGTAAACCAAACTCAATAATATTGATAGCAACTACTCCTACAAGGGCCTAGGGCCTATATCATGCATCAAAACTACTTGGAACCATATAAATTCGACATGCAAGCTCAAGAACAGGGTCACCTAAGCAGCAAAAATTTGCAATGAATAAAGCACTAGAACAAAAACTAATTGGACCAATGGAGGAGTCACATACCAAGGAACAATCTCCCCAAGCAGTTTTGTGAGAGGTGCTTTGAGCAAGGAGATCGAAAATGGCAGCAAAGTGAGCTAGAACTTGTGCTTGAGCTGGATATTCGTGTTTGTGGGAGGAAGAAGAAGTGTATGGGTGAAAGGATAACTGGAGGAGGGCCACCATGGGCCCACGAGGCAGGGGGCGCGCCCAGGGGGTAGGGCGCGCCCTCCACCCTCGTGGGCAGGTGGTTGACCCCCCTGCTGTGTTCTCAGTGCCAAATATTCTAGAAAAAATCATATTTAAATTTCAGGGCGTTTGGAGAACTTTTATTTTCAAGGTATTTTTATATTGCACGGATAATCAGATAACAGACAGAAAAATATTCATTTTATTTTCTTTAATATAAATAACAGAAAGTAAAAGTGGGGTACAGAAGGTTGTGCCTTCTAGTTTCATCCATCTCATGATCATCAAAAGGAATCCACTAACAAGGTTGATCAAGTCTTGTTAACGAACTCATTCTGAATAACATGGAACCGGAGAAATTTCAAATAATACTATGTCACCTCAACGGGGATATGCACATCCCCAATAATAAGAATATCATATTTCTTATTGATAGTAGGAAGAGGAAATTCAAAACCTCCAAATATAATCGATGGAATTTTTCCAATAGAGTTGATACTATGAACTTGAGGTTGTTTCCTCGGAAAGTGGACCGTATGCTCATTACCATTAACATGAAAAGTGACATTGCCTTTAGTGCAATCAATAACAGCCCCTGCAGTATTCAAAAAGGGTCTTCCAAGAATAATAGACATACTATCGTCCTCGGGAATATCAAGAATAACAAAGTCCGTTAAAATAGTAGCGTTTGCAACTACAACACGCACATCCTCACAAATACCGACAGGTATAGCTGTTGATTTATCAGCCATTTGCAAAGATATTTCAATAGGTGTCAACTTATTTAAATAAATTCTACGATATAAAGAGAGAGGCATAACACTAACACCGGCTCCAAGATCACATAAAGCAATTTTAACATAGTTTCTTTTAATGGAGCATGGTATAGTGGGTACTCCTGGATCTCCAAGTTTCTTTGGTATTCCACCCTTATAAGTATAATTAGCAAGCATGGTGGAAATTCCAGCTTCTGGTATCTTTCTTTTATTTGTAATAATATCTTTCATGTATTTAGCATAAGGATTTGTTTCGAGTATATCAGTTAATCGCATACGCAAAAATATAGGTCTAATCATTTCAGCAAAGCGCTCAAAATCCTCATCATCCTTTTTCTTGGATGGTTTGGGAGGAAAAGGCATGGGTTTCTGAACCCAAGGCTCTCTTTCTTTACCATGTTTCCTAGAAACAAAGGCTTTCTTATCATAATGTTGGTCCTTTGATTGTAGGTTATCAAGATCAACAGCAGGTTCAATTTCTATATCATTATCATTACTAGGTTGAGCATCATCATGAACATTTTTATTAGCATTATCACTAGTTTCAGGTTCATTACCAGATTGAGTTTCAGCATCAGAAATAGAAATAACATTTGTATTCTCAGGTGTTCCAACAATAGGATCACTAGAAGCATGCAAAGTCCTATCATTTTTCTTTTTCTTCTTTTTAGAAGAACTAGGTGCATCTATATTATTTCTCTGAGAATCTTGCTCAATTCTCTTAGGGTGGCCTTCAAGATACAAAGGTTCCTGAGTCATTCTACCAGTTCTAGTAGCCACTCTAACAGCATTATCATTATCTTTACTATTCAATTCATTGAGCAAATCATTTTGAGCTTTAAGTACTTGTTCTACTTGAGTGGTAACCATATAAGCATGTTTACCAATAAGTTTAAGTTCACCTTTAACATTAGCCATATAATCACCCAAGTGTTCACGCATATTTGAATTGTATTTCAATTGTCTACCAATATAAGCATTAAAGTCTTCTTGCTTAGCCATAAATTTATCAAACTCATCTAAGCATGGACTAGCAAATTTAGTAAATGGGATCTGAGCTTTATCATATCTATAGAGAGAATTTACCTTTACTACCTGTGTCGGGTTATCAAGACCATGAGTTTATTCAATAGGTAATGGATTAAGATTATATGTTTCTTCAACACGCGGTAAATTAAGACCATGTATTTCTTCAATAGGAGCTAAATTCTTAACATCTTCCGCTTTAATACCCTTTTCTTTCATAGATTTCTTTGCCTCTTCCATATCTTCAGGACTGAGAAATAGAATACCCCTCTTCTTTGGAGTTGGTTTAGGAATAGGCTCAGGAATTGGCTCCGGAGGTGTCCAATTATTTTCATTTGTCAACATATTATTCAATAGAATTTCAGCTTCATCCAGTGTTCTTTCCCTGAAAACAGAACCAGCACAACTATCCAGGTAATCTCTGGAGGCATTGGTTAGTCCATTATAAAAGATATCAAGTATTTCATTTTTCTTAAGAGGATGATCAGGCAAAGCATTAAGTAATTGGAGAAGCCTCCCCCAAGCTTGTGGGAGACTCTCTTCCTCAATTTGCACAAAATTATATATATCCCTTAAAGCAGCTTGTTTCTTATGAGCAGGGAAATATTTAGCAGAGAAGTAATAAATCATATCCTGGGGACTACGCACACAACCAGGATCAAGAGAGTTAAACCATATCTTAGCATCACCCTTTAATGAGAACAGAAATATTTTAAGGATGTAAAAGTAACGGGTTCTCTCATCTTTAGTGAACAGGGTGGCTATATCATTCAACTTAGTAAGATGTGCCACAATAGTTTCAGATTCATAACCATGAAAAGGATCAGATTCAACCAAATTAATTATATCAGGATCAACACAGAATTCATAATCCTTATCAGTAACAAACATAGGTGAAGAAGCAAAAGCAGGGTCAGGTTTCATTCTAGCATTTAGAGATTGCTTACTCCATTTAGCTAATAACCTTTTGAGTTCATTTCTATTTTTGCAAGCTAAAATAGCGAAATAAGCTTCTTGATCAAAAACATAACCCTTAGGAATAACAAGTGATTCTTCATCATCAGTATCATCAGATTCAATATTTTTAATTTCTCTAGCCCTAGCAAGTTGTTCATCAAGAAATTCACTAAGTGGCATAGTAGTATCAGGCATAGAGGTACTTTCATCATAAGTATCATGCATAGCAGAAGTGGCATCATCAATAACAATGCGACATATCAGAACGAATAGCAGAAGCAGGTGTAGGTGTCGCAAACTTACTCATAACAGAAGGTGAATGTAACATCCCAAATTTTCAATTTGGAATGTTATACATTAGATCATTAATGCATATCATATTTTATTTTCTTTCGGTTTTGATCCTAGAAATTCTACGCAACTCAAGAACCCACGGAGAGAGTTGGGGATTTCGTTATTTTCATATTTGAGTTTCTCAAATTTTGAGAATAGGATCATTTGATTTTATTTATTTTATCATCAATTATTTCTATTACAAAAATATGAGAGAGGGAATAAAATGATTTTCCGAAAATAAATAAATATTGAGGATTTAATAAAAAATCAAATAAGATTTTATTTCAGAGTTTTTCGTTATTTTATTTGAATTTAGGAAAAATGTGCGTTCTTTTCAAAATTGCATTTATGACCCAAATAAATGTTCACCTTGTGCGGCTTGATTTTAGAAGCCCGGGAAAATTTATTTCGGGATTTTTGGAGTCCGTTTAGTATTTCTTTTTATTTTTCTTCTGCGCGTCATTATTTAAACAAAAACGAACCGACCTACGGGCCGTGTCCGACCCGGACTCCGGCCCGACTCGCCCTTATAAGCCGGGGGGAGGCCCAGCACCAGCCAAACCCTAGCCCGAGCCGCCCCTAGCCGTCGCACCGCCGCCGCCGCCCCGCCGGACGCCGTCGCCTCGACGACTCGCCGCCCGAGGTCGCCTCGATTTCCGCACCGGTTTTTTTATTTTTTTTCGAAAAACCGTTCAGTTTTTTTTAGATTTGGTTTTTTTAAATAGATCGGTTTTTCCGATTTATTTAATTAGCGAGCGTTCGTCCGTTCGTTCATTCTAGCGAACGTTCGTCGTTTTTCTTTTTGTCGGATTAAATCTGCGATTTTTCTGATCGCGATTCCTGATCCGGTTTTCATTTTAGTATAACTTTTCGCTCGTTTATCGGAATCAGGCAATTCAAGCGCCTGGAGTTTCATCTAGAAACCCTCTATCCGTTTAACCAACTTAAACAAGTTTTTTCTACTGTAAAAAATTGCCCTAGATCCAGATTAGTAGAACGAAGTTGTTTTCTTTCGTCGTTTGACTTTCGTTCCTTTGTTCGATTTGATTCTTTTGCAAACCGGAGTTCTTAAGTTGAACCTTATGGTTAGATCTTTTATTTGACTTTTACCTATGCATTAGATGAATACTTATTGTATGCTTGTTTGTTTGTCTGCGATAGAATACCGGAGTACGCCACCTGTTACTTCGAATCTCTAGGTTTCGCGGATCATCAGCAAGGCAAGTAACACTTTGATCATACCTTTTCTACTACCCAGATTTTATTGCATTAGATCAATCCTCAAACATTGCATGATTAGGATCTAATTAAATTGTGGGATGGGAAGTAGTTGAGGTAGTACCTATTACCTGTTTATTTTCAAACCTTTAGGAGTTACTTCTACGTTTGCCTATTATGCCATGCTATGCTAGTAGACGTGGATTGGGTGAGTGATATCCATGACAGATGTGAGTTTGTTAATTAATGGTTTATCTAAGGTGGCAACTTAAACACACATCTGGGTGGATTGAGGCACCTGGGTAATCCAGGACTTGCCTGTTTTCTTTTGGACCGCCACCCAGGCTCAAAGGGATCATGAGATTATTCATACTAGAAACTTCCGTGTGCAGCCACAAGCTATTATGGGCTCTAGCATAGTTGACTAAGTCGTGCGAACTCTTACAGTGGTAGACTAGCAGATGTAGGGGATGTAGGTGGTACGGTCTACCCGATCGTAAGGTGCTAGCGCTTCTGAAAGACTATGTCTCGGTCATCCGTCTTCTCAAACACCATGTAGTGCGAGAAACCAAACGGAGGCGATCGAGTCTTGTGGGGAAAAGTGCGCAAACCTCTGCAGAGTGTATTAAACTAATCATGGTTAGCCGTGTCCCCGGTTATGGTCATCTTGAGTATCTAGTACATGGATTATCATGTGAATCTCAACATGTTACCCTAAATTAATTTTGTTGGGTTTTGTTAATGATGATGCTTAATTGGGATTGAGAATGCTGTCAACCATTCTCAATGTTTAACAACTACCATGATAGTTAAATAAATTTATTCCTTTGCAGTAGGGAAAAATTGGCTTTACGCAAAACTGTAACCATAGAGCTTTCCACCAGCCAAATATGCATATAGTATAGCTGTTTCATTCCATTACTCTCTATGTGTTACATTGCCAGCATATTCCATGTGCTGACCTGTTTCGGGCTGCAACGTTAATGTTGCAGACTTTTCAGACGACGATTAAGGAGTTTTTAGGTCGTGGTTCTATACTCAGTGATGCCGTTGGAGTTGATGGACTCACTTATCTTCCAAGCCTTCCGCTGTTATTGTTATTAGATGGCCTTAAGCCATATTTATTGTAATAAGTTCTCTATTGAGACACTCGATGTAATAAGTGTGTGATTGCTACTCTGTTATAAATCCTCCGAGTACTGTGTGGTGTCAGCATTACTGATCCAGGGATGACACCGGAGCACAGAGATCAGACTGTTTGAGGTCTGGTCGCTACAGAGATGGTATCAGAGCACACGCTGACTATAGGACACGACCACTAAGCTAAAGACCTAGATCACTATTCACTCTCTTCTCTTCTGACTCCTCATCTTTTCTACTCTTTTAGGATGGCGGATGAAAGGAACAAGTTCACGCAACCGGATGACGATACACCCTTTGGACGTCACTTGAAGGAAGTCACTAGATACCTGAACATAGGAGTACCAAGCTTCACCGGAACCTACAATGCCACTTTAAGAGCGCTGGATGATTCAAGTTCAAGTTCCAGGAAGGACTTTCATGCGAGTCACTGATCCCATAGAGTTTTCTTTTGATGCACCAACTTGGAAACTAGGAAAGAGCATGGCAGCTCACATCGCCAAGGGACGCATTGGAGGAGTCTACCGCAATGATCTCAAGGATACTATCTACCAGATTTGTGGGCGCCGAGATGAGCACTGGGAGATGATCAGCACCAGGAAGGATAGATCAATTGCAGCTTTTATCCAGGAGTTAAACCAGCACATTCGACGACAGGAGAACTAGATGTGCGCCGACATGATAGACCTGAAGAAGGCAAGGACAAGGATCAAGGAAATGGAGGAAGAACTCAAGGCTACATGTGAAGATTATGAAGAAGAAATTGAAGTATTAGTGGACAAGAATGCCGACCTAACAATGAAGATCGGGATATTTATGGGAGGCCCTACACCAGTAGATGAAAACGAGGAACCCAAGGAGATTCCCCGGAAGACTACATCATCATCGACGACACCGACTCAGATCCAGATGATAGCGATGATGACTATGTTGATGAAGTTGGAGCAGATATCATGGAGTCTGCAACCGAAGAATCTTTCTAGTAGACCACCTCATCAGTAGTAGTAGTCCACCATGTAAATACAGTAGTCCGAGCACTTTTGCGATAGTTAGATTGATTGTATGCCCTTGTTTGATTGAATGAAGTGAATTGTTTGCTTTTGTCTCATGTGCATATGGGTAGTGTTTTCTCTTTAGACCCCTCTATTCTTACATCTCATCTTTTCTAAACCCTCAGATGCCTCCGAGACATGACCCCGGATTTACCTTTCCACCGGAGCTCACCCAGTTGATCCAGCAGCAGAACACATTGATGCAGTTGCTAGTCCAGAATCAGAACCAGGGGAACAACAACAACAACCCACCACCACCACCACCTGTTGATCACTTAGCCCGTTTTCTTAGGCTGAATCCGCCGGTGTTTTCCAGTAGCACCGAGCCGATAGTAGCAGATGATTGGCTCCGCAAGAGAGCTAGAGAGTTGACCACAGCAGGATGCACGGATGCGGAGAAGGTGAAGTTTGCCGCACATCAGCTTGAAGGACCCGCAGCATCATGGTGGGAGAATTTCACAGCCACTTTCCCTGTCGACACTGTCACATGGGACCAGTTTCAGCAGGCTTTTCGTACTGCCCATGTTTCAGCAGGAGCTATGGCCATGAAGAAGCGTGAGTTTCGCAACTTGCGCCAAGGAGGACGGACAGTTGGCCAGTATGTGGAGGACTTTAGTAAGTTAGCACGTTATGCCCCAGATGACGTTGCTACGGATGCAGCTAAGCAGGAGAAGTTTCTGGAAGGACTGAACGATGAGTTGAGCATGCAGTTGATGGTAGCAACCTTCAACAACTACCAGGAGTTGGTAGATCGTGCTCTTATGATTGAAGGGAAGCAGCAGCAAATTGAAAATCGCAAGAGGAAGTATGGACAAGGGAAGTACAATTCAGGAGCTCAGCAGAAGCCACGTTTTACCCCTAGACCGGGAGGACATTTTCAGCATACCCATGGAGGAGGTAGCTCGCACAATCACAATGGCCCCAGGAATGGTAATGGGAATGGAGGAAGCAACGGCCAGAATCGCACCAACCCATCAACCCCAGCCAAGAAAGACCTGGGCCAAGTCACTTGCTTTAAGTGTTCGAAGACCGGACATTATGCCAATGAATGTCCTGAATTACAAAATGGAAATAGCAATGGAAGCTCTGGGAAGAAGCCGAACCCTTTCAACAGGGGACAGGTGAACCACGTTAGCATGGAGGAGGTTGAAGCTCAGCCAGATGCCGTAATCGGTAAGTTTTTGGTTAAGTCATTTACTGCACTCGTTCTTTTTGATACTGGTGCATCGCATTCATACATCTCAAGGGGATTTGTGGATAAGTATAAACTGTCAACCCAAGCCCTTAGGTCACCCATGTTAGTAACCTCGTCTGGAGCAGAATATATGGCCAGTCGATGGTGTGATCGGTTACCATTAAGGATTGGTAACTATGTTTTTCCCTCAGACCTAATAGTATTGGAATCCCAAGGATTGGATGTGATATTAGGCATGAATTGGTTATCAAAGTATGAAGGGAACATTGAATGTGCTAGTAAGTCAATTTTACTTACCACCCCAGAAGGGAGAAGGATCAAGTATGTATCACGACATGTGCCAAAGAGGACTCAAGTAAATTGCTTAACAGGAGTTGTGCAGGAGGAAGTACCAGTAGTGAGGGATTTCCCTAATGTATTTCTAGAAGAGTTGCCAGGCATGCCACCGAATAAAGATATTGAATTCCTGATTGAGCTATTGCCAGGCACAGGGCCAATATCGAAGAGACCATACAGAATGCCTCCAAAGGATTTGGTGGAAATTAAGAAGCAGATTAAGGAGTTACTGGATAAGGGATATATTCGCCCAAGTTCTTCGCCTTGGGGATCGCCAGTACTTCTAGTGGAAAAGAAGGATGGATCGTTAAGAATGGTTGTCGATTATTGAGGATTGAATGAAGTAACAATCAAGAACAAGTACCCACTACCAATGATCAATTATCTGTTTGATCGATTGCAAGGAGCTAAGGTATTTTCCAAGATCGATCTGCGATCAGGATACCACCAGTTGAAGATTCAGGAACATGATATACCCAAGACGGCTTTTACCACCAGGTATGGGCTGTACGAATATACCGTTATGTCATTTGGTCTAACTAACACACCCGCATATTTTATGAACATGATGAACAAAGTATTTATGGAGTTTCTGGATAAGTTCGTCGTAGTGTTCATTGATGATATCCTGGTTTACTCGAAGAATGAAGAGGAGCATAAGGAGCATTTGCGTTTGGTACTTGGTAAGCTCAGAGAACATCAATTATATGCCAAGTTTAGCAAATGTGAGTTTTGGTTCAAGGAAGTAGGATTCCTCGGACACGTTATATCTGGAGAAGGTATAGCAGTTGATCCCACTAAAGTTGATACCGTGACCAAGTGGGAAGCACCAACCACCGTGGGAGAGATCCAGAGTTTTCTTGGACTAGCAGGATACTACCGGAGATTCATTGAGAATTTCTCAAAGATTGCGAAGCCTATGATGGAGTTATTAAAGAAGGATACAAAGTTCAAATGGACTGAGGAATGTGAGGCTAGTTTCCAGGAGTTGAAGGAACGTTTGGTTACTTCACCAGTGTTGATTTTGCCAGACCAGACCAAGGATTATGAGGTGTATTGCGACGCTTCACATCGAGGACTTGGAGCAGTACTTATGCAGGAAGGGAGAGTTGTTTCATATGCCTCAAGACAGCTTAAGCCTCATGAGTTGAATTATGCTACGCATGATTTGGAGTTAGCAGCCGTAGTGCATGCACTGAAAACTTGGAGACATTTTTTGATTGGAAACCATTGCGAGGTGTATACGGATCATAAGAGTTTGAAGTATATTTTCACACAGAAGGAGTTAAACCTCAGACAAAGGAGATGGTTGGAGCTCATCAAGGATTATGATATGAAATTGCATTATCATCCCAGGAAGGCTAATGTAGTAGCTGACGCATTAAGCTGTAAGAGCCATGTCAATAGGTTAATGACGGGAGAAATACCAAGGGAGTTAGCGGAAAACCTTCGTGAACTATGTTTGGAAATAGTTCCGAGAGGCTATGTAGCATCATTGGAGATCTAGTCTACATTGATGGATAAAATCAGAGAAGCCCAAAGGACTAACAAGGAGATTGCTTCTATTAAGGAGAAACTTAGCAAAGGAAAGGCTAAGGGATTTCGTGAGGATGAGCACGATACCCTATGGTTTGAAGACCGTGTTTACGTGCCCAAGCCCAATGATCCGGAGATCAGGAAGTTGATACTGCAAGAGGCACATGATTCGCCATATTCGATTCACCCAGGAAATACCAAGATGTATTTGGATTTGAAGGATATTTTCTGGTGGACCGGAATGAAGAAGGATATTGCGGAGTACATAGCAGTTTGTGAGGTATGTCAAAGAGTGAAGGCAGAGCATCAGAAGCCAGCAGGATTGCTGCAGCCATTGTCGATACCCAAATGGAAGTGGGATAAGTTAGGCATGGATTTTATCATGGGATTACCCAGGACTCGTTCAGGCTATGACTCGATTTGGGTTGTAGTTGATCGATTGACGAAAGTAGCTCATTTCATCCTGGTAAAGACCACTTACACCAGTGCTAAGTTGGCAAAGATATACATGACCAGGATCGTATGTCTGCATGGAGTTCTGAGGAGTATCGTATCAGACAGAGGAACCCAGTTTACCTCAAAGTTCTAGAAGCAGTTGCACGAAACTTTGGGAACCAGGCTAGAATTCAGTACAACTTTTCATCCACAGACAGATGGACAGACCGAGAGAGTCAATCAGATTTTGGAAGATATGCTGAGAGCTTGTGCGCTAGATTATGGATCTAGTTGGGACGACAATTTTCCATATGCAGAGTTCTCTTACAACAACAGTTACCAAACTAGTTTGAAAATGGCCCCTTTTGAAGCTTTGTACGGAAGGAGGTGCAGGACACCGTTGTCATGGGACGAAGTTGGAGACCGCCAGTTGTTTGGACCTTATTTGATTAAAGAGTCTGAACAGAAGGTGAAATTGATTCACGATAGACTCAAGGTACTAAACGCAAGGAGACAGTTTACGAAGTTGGAGATAGAGCTTATATTCAAGTATCACCACTTCGGGGAACAAAGCGTCTTGGAGTTAAGGGAAAGTTAGCACCACGATTTGTAGGACCATATCGAGTTTTGGAGCGTATGGGAGAAGTGGCCTACAAGTTGGAATTGCCCGAAGGATTGTCAGGAGTTCATGATGTGTTCCACGTTTCCCAGTTGAAGAAGTGTCACGCGGAGATGGCTGACATACCCTTGATAGACACAGTGCCTTTGGAAACAATTCAGTTGGATAAAGATTTGACCTACGAGGAGAAACCAATTAAGATTCTCGAATTTGCCAGTCGAGTCACTCGCAGCAAGGTTATCAAGTTTTGCAAAGTTCTGTGGAGCCACCACATGGAGGATGAAGCCACCTGGGAACGAGAGGAAGATTTACTCAAGGACCACCCTCACCTATTTTCTAGCCAACCCGAATCTCAAGGGCAAGATTCATCTTAAGGGGGGTAGGTTTATAACATCCCAAATTTTCAATTTGGAATGTTATACATTATATCATTAATGCATATCATATTTTATTTGCTTTTGGTTTTGATCCTAGAAATTCTACGCAACTCAAGGACCCACGGAGAGAGTTGGGGATTTCGTTATTTTCATATTTGAGTTTCTCAAATTTTGAGAATAGGATCATTTGATTTTATTTATTTTATCATCAATTATTTCTATTACGAAAATATGAGAGAGGGAATAAAATGACTTTCCCAAAATAAAGAAATATTGAGGATTTAATAAAAAATTCAAATAAGATTTTATTTCGGAGTTTTTCGTTATTTTATTTGAATTTAGGAAAAATGTGCGTTTTTTCAAAATTGCATTTAGGCCCCAAATAAATGTTCACCATGTGCGGCTTGATTTTAGAAGCCCGGGAGAATTTATTTCGGGATTTTTGGAGTCCGTTTAGTATTTCTTTTTATTTTTCTTATGCGCGTAATTATTTTAAAAAAACGAACCGACCTACGTGCCGTGTCCGACCCGGACTCCGGCCCGACTCGCCCTTATAAGCCAGGGGGAGGCCCAGCCCCAGCCAAACCCTAGCCCGAGCCGCCCCCTAGCCGCCGCCGCCCCGTCGCGCCGCCGCCGCCCCGCCGCCGCCGCCCCGCCGACTCGCCGCCCGAGGTCGCCTCGATTTCCGCGCCGTTTTTTTATTTTTTTTCGAAAAACCATTCGGTTTTTCCATCGGTTTTTTTAGATTCAGTTTTTTAATAGATCGGTTTTTCCGATTTATTTAATTAGCGAGCGTTCGTCCGTTCGTTTGTTCTAGCGAACGTTCGTCGTTTTTCTTTTTCTCGGATTAAACCCGCGATTTTTCTGATCGCGATTCCTGATTCGATTTTCGTTTTAGTATAACTTTTCGCTCGTTTATCGGAATCAAGCGATTCAAGCGCCTGGAGTTTCGTCTCGAAACCCTCTATCCGTTTAACCAACTTAAACAAGTTTTTTCTACTGTAAAAAATTCCCTAGATCCAGATAGTAGAACGAAATTGTTTTCTTTCGCCGTTTGACTTTCGTTGCTTCGTTCGATTTGATTCTTTTGCAAACCGGAGTTCTTAAGTTGAACCTTCTAGTTAGATCTTTTATTTGACTTTTACCTGTGCATTAGATGAATACTTATTGTACGCTTGTTTGTTTGTCTTCGATAGAATACCGGAGTGCGCCGCCTGTTACTTCGAATCTCTAGGTTTCGCGGATCATCAGCAAGGCAAGTAACACTTTGATCATACCTTTTCTACTACCAAGATTTTATTGCATTAGATCAATCCTCAAACATTGCATGATTAGGATCTAATTAAATTGTGGGATGGGAAGTAGTTGAGGTAGTACCTATTACCTGTTTATTTTCAAACCTTTGGGAGTTACTTTTACGTTTGCTTATTATGCCATGCTATGCTAGTAGACGTGGATTGGGTGAGTGATATCCATGACATATGTGAGTTTGTTAATTAATGGTTTATCTAATGTGGCAACTTAAACACACATCTGGGTGGATTGAGGCACCTGGGTAATCCAGGACTTGCCTGTTTTCTTTTGGACCGCCACCCAGGCTCCAAGGGATCATGAGATTATTCATACTAGAAACTTCCGTGTGCAGCCACAAGCTATTATGGGCTCTAGCATAGTTGACTAAGTCGTGCGAACTCTTACAGTGGTAGACTAGCAGATGTAGGGGATGTAGGTGGTACGGTCCACCCGATCGTAAGGTGCTAGCGCTTCTGAAAGACTATGTCTCGGTCATCCATCTTCTCAAACACCATGTAGTGCGAGAAACCAAATGGAGGCGATCGAGTCTTGTGGGGAAAAGTGCGCAAACCTCTGCAGAGTGTATTAAACTAATCATGGTTAGCCGTGTCCCCGGTTATGGACATCTTGAGTATCTAGTACCTGGATTATCATGTGAATCTCAACATGTTACCCTAAATTAATTTTGTTGGGTTGATGCTTAATTGGGATTGAGAATGCTGTCAACCATTCTCAATGTTTAACAACTACCATGATAGTTAAATAAATTTATTCCTTTGTAGTAGGGAAAAATTGGCTTTATGCAAAACTGTAACCATAGAGCTTTCCACCAGCCAAATATGCATATAGTATAGCTGTTTCATTTCCACTACTCTCTATGTGTTACATTGCCAGCATATTCCATGTGCTGACCCGTTTCGAGCTGCAACGTTAATGTTGTAGACTTTTCAGACGACGACTAAGGAGTTTTTAGGTCGTGGTTCTATACTCCATGATGCCATTGGTGTTGATGGACTCACTTATCTTCCAAGCCTTTCGTTGTTATCGTTATTAGATGGCCTTAAGCCATATTTATTGTAATAAGTTCTCAATTGAGACACTTGATGTAATAAGTGTGTGATTGCTACTCTGTTATAAATCCTTCGAGTACTGTGTGGTGTCAGCATTACTGATCCAGGGATGACACTAGAGCACAGAGATCAGAGTGTTTGAGGTCTGGTCGCTACAGTGAATCTAGTGCAGACCTAGATGGCAGTTCCTTACCTCCCATCGTAGTTGAGGGATAGATCTTGGTTTTTGGATCTCTCAAGTTCTTCATAATGATAAGCAGATATATATCCCAAGTGACTCAAAGAATAGAGCTATGCTCCCCGGCAACAGCGCTAGAAAATAGTCTTGATAACCCACAAGTATAGGGGATCGCAATAGTTTTCGAGGGTAGAGTATTCAACCCAAATTTATTGATTTGACACAAGGGGAGCCAAAGAATATTCTCAAGTATTAGCAGCTGAGTTGTCAATTCAACCACACCTGGAAACTTAATATCTGCAGCAAAGTATTTAGTAGCAAAGTAATATGATAGTGGTGATAACGGTAAAAAAAGGTAATAGTAGTAAAAGTAATGTTTTTTGTATTTTGTAGTGATGATAGCAATAGCAACGGGAAAGTAAATAAGCGAAGAACAATATATGGAAAGCTCGTAGGCAATGGATCGGTGATGGAGAATTATGCCGGATGCGGATCATCATGTAACGGTCATAACCTAGGGTGACACAGAACTAGCTCCAGTTCATTGATATAATGTAGGCATGTATTCCGAACATAGTCATACGTGCTTATGGAAAAGAACTTGCATGACATCTTTTGTCCTACCCTACCGTGGCAGCGGGGTCCTACTGGAAACTAAGGGATATTAAGGCCTCCTTTTAATAAAGTACCAGACCAAAGCATTAACACATAGTGAATACATGAACTCCTCAAACTACGGTCATCACTGGTAAGTATCCCGATTATTGTCACTTCGGGGTTAATGGATCATAACACATAATAGGTGACTACAGACTTGGAAGATAGGATCGAGAACACTCAATATTGATGAAAACATAATAGGGTCAGATCTGAAATCATGGCACTCGGGCCCTAGTGACAAGCATTAAGCATAGCAAAGTCATAGCAACATCAATCTTAGAACATAGTGGACACTAGGGATCAAACCCTAACAAAACTAACTCGATTACATGATAGATCTCATCCAACCCATCACCGTCCAGCAAGCCTACGACGGAATTACTCATGCACGGCGGTGAGCATCATGAAATTGGTGATGGAGGATCGTTGATGATGATGATGGCGACGGATTCCCCTCTCCGGAGCCCCGAACGGACTCCTGATCAGCCCTCCCAAGAGGTTTTAGGGCTTGGCGGCGGCTCCGTATCGTAAAACGCGGTGATTTCTTCTCTCTGATTTTTTTCTCCCCAAAACTCAATATATGGAGTTGGAGTTAGCGTCGGAGAGGCAACAGGGGGCCCACGAGGTAGGGGGCGCGCCCCCCACCCTCGTGGAGAGACGGTGCGCCCCCTGGCCTTCATCTTTTGCAGGTATTTTTCTTATTTTCTGAAAAGTGGCTTCGTGAAGTTTCATGTCATTCCGAGAACGTTTGCTCCTATACATAAATAACACCATGGTAATTCTGCTGAAAACAGCGTCAGTCCGGGTTAGTTCCATTCAAATCATGCAAGTTAGAGTCCGAAACAAGGGCAAAAGTGTTTGGAAAAGTAGATACGTTGGAGACGTATCAGATAACATTTAATTTCTTATCAACTCTTTGTCCTAGAACAGCCCCTACAGCATAATCACTAGCATCACACATGATTCCAAATGGTAAATTCCAATCAGGAGGTTGGACAATAGGTGTAGAAATCAAAGCTTTCTTAATGCTTCTACACAATCATCATTAAAGACAAATGGACCATCTTTTGTAAGAGATTAGTCAAAGGCCTAGAAATTTTAGAAAAGTCCTTAATGAAACTCCTATTAAAACCGGCATGGCCAAGGAAACTTCTTATACCTTTATTGTCCTTAGGACACGGTAGCTTTTCAATAGCATCAACTTTAGCTTTATCAACTTCAATACCTCTTTCAGAAATTTTATGCGTCAAGACAATACCTTCATTAACCATAAATTAGCATTTCTCCCAATTCAAGACAAGATTAGTTTCTTCACATCTCTGCAAAACTCAATCAAGGTTGCTTAAGCAATCATCAAAATAAGTTCCATATACGGAGAAATCATCCATGAAAACCTCAACAATCTTTTCACAAAAGTCAGAGAATATAGCAGTCGTACATCTTTGAAAGGTAGCAGGTGCATTGCATAAACCAAAAGGCATATGTCTATAAGCAAAGGTACCGAAAGGGCAAGTAAAAGTTGTCTTTTATTGATCCTCTTTTAACACAGCTATTTGAGAGAAACCAGAATAACCATCTAGAAAGCAAAAATGTGTATGTTTGGATAATCTTTCTAGCATTTGATCAATAAAAGGTAAAGGGTAACGATCCTTTTTAGTAGCCTTATTTAATTTGCGGAAATCAATTACCATTATATAACCTGTAACAATTCATTGTGGGATCAATTCATCTTTATCATTAGGAACAACAGTAATACCTCACTTCTTAGGGACACAATGGACAGGACTTACCCACTGACTATCAACAACGGGACAAATTATACCTGCCTCCAGAAGCTTTAGTATTTATTTTCTTACCACTTCTTTCATCTTAGGATTTAACCGTCGTTGGTGATCAATAACCAGTTTCGTGTCTTTCTCCAATTTTATTTTGTGTTGGCAATAGAGTGGGACTAATGCCCTTAAGATCATCAAGAGTATATCCAATAGCAGCACGGTGCTTCTTCAAAGTTTTCAATAATTTCTTTTCTTGATGCTCTGAAAGGTTACCACTAATAATAACAGGATATATCTCTTTCTCATCAAGATAAGCATATTTAAGAGTATCAGGCAATGGTTTAAGCTCAAACATGGGATCACCCTTGGGTAGAGGAGGATCCCCTAAGATTTCAACAGGAAAATTGTGTTCCAAAATAGGTCCCTGTTTAAATAATACTTCATCTATTTCCCTTCTTTCATTCATAAACATATCATTTTCATGGTCTAGCAAATATTGTTCTAAAGGATCACTAGGAGGCACGGCAATAGAAGCAAGACCAATAATTTCATCTTTACTAGGAAATTCTTTATCATGGGGTTGTCTACGAAATTTAGCAAAATTAAACTCATGAGACGTATCCCCCAAACCAATAGTAATAACATCCTTTTTGCAATCTATCCTAGCATTAACAGTATTCAAGAAGGGTCTACCAAATATAATGGGACAAAAGTCATCTTGTGGGGAACCAAGAACAAGAAAATCAGCGGGTTATTTAACTTTCCCACAGAAGACTTCAACATCTCTAACAATCCCAACTGGTGAAATAGTGTCTCTATTGGCAAGTTTAATTGTAACATCAATCTATTCTATCTCAGCAGGTGCAATATCATGCATAATTTCTTTATATAAGGAATGAGGTATTGCACTTGCAATAGCACCCATGTCACATAAGCCATGATAGCAATGATCTCCTATTTTAACAGAAATAACAGGCATGCCTACAACAGGTCTATGTTTATTTTTAGTATCAGGTCTAGCAATTCTAGCAGCTTCATCACAGAAGTAAATAACATGCCAATCAATATTATCAACCAAGAGATCTTTAACCATAGCAATACTAGGTTCAACTTTAATTTGCTTAGGGGGTGTAGGTGTTCTAGTATTACTCTTACGAACCACAGTTGAAGCTTTAGCATAATCCTTTATTCTAACAAGGAAATTAAGGTGGTTTCTCAATATAAGCAATAGGAACAACAGAATCATTATAAGTGATAGCCTTTTCTTCAACTTTAATAGGACTACTTTTACTTCAATGGGAGGATTATATTCAAACCACTCTTCCTTAGGGAGATCAACATGAGTAGCAAAGGATTCACATAAAGAAGCTTCTATATTAGAGTCAAGTCCATATTTAGTGCTAAATTCACAGAAAGCACCGGTATCCATAAAAGATTTAACACAATCAAACTTAGGTATTATACCTAACTACTTACCTTCGTTGAGATCCCAATCTTCAGAGTTGCGTTTAATTCTTTCCAGTAAATCCCATTTGAATTCAATTGTCTTCATCATAAAGGACCCAGTACAAGAAGTATCGAGCATGGAGCGATTATCGATAGAAAGTCGAGCATAAAATTTTTGAATAATAATTTCTCTTGAGAGCTCATGATTGGGGAATGAATATAACATTGACTTAAGCCTCCCCCAAGCTTGAGAGATGCTTTCTCCTTCGCGAGGCCAAAAAATATATATATAATTACGATCACGATGAACAAGATGCATGGGATAAAACTTCTGATGAAATTCCAATTTCAATCGGTTGTAGTTCCATGATCCCATATCATCACATAGCATAAACCATGTCAATGCATTTCCCTTCAAAGATAAAGGGAAGACCTTCTTGTTGATAACATCCTCGGGCATACCTGCAAGCTTAAATAATCCACAAACTTCATCCACATAGATTAAGTGCAAATCGAGATGTAATGTTCCATCTCCTGTGAAAGGATTAGCTAGCAGTTTCTCTATCATACCCGAAGGAATTTCAAAGTAAACATTTTCAGTAGGTTCAGTAGGTTGAGGAGAAACTCTTTGCTCTACTGGTCGGGGTGAAGATACCCCGAACAAGCCCCTCAAAGGATTATGTTCCATAGTAACAAGTGACAATAAATTTCAGCACACTATATAAATTTTTCCTTACCAAAATCCACCTACCAAAGGCGCTTCACTCCCCGTCAACGGCGCCAGAAAAGATTCTTGATGACCCACAATTGTAGGGGATCTATCATAGTCCTTTCGATAAGTAAGAGTGTCGAACCCAACGAGGAGCACAAGGAAATGATAAGCAGTTTTCAGTAAGGTATTCTCTGCAAGCTCTGAAATTATCGGTAACAGATAGTTTTGTGATAAGGTAATTTGTAACGGGTAACAAGTAAATAAAGTAAATAAGGTGCAGAAAGATGGCCCAATCCTTTTTGTAGTAAAGGACAAGCCTGGACAAACTCTTATATAAAGGAAAGCGCTCCCGAGGACACATGGGAATTATCGTCAAGCTAGTTTTCATCACGCTCATATGATTCGTGATCGGTACTTTGATAATTTGATATGTGGGTGGACCGGTGCTTTGGTACTATCCTTCCTTGGACAAGCATCCCACTTATGATTAACCCCTATTGCAAGCATCTGCAACTACAAAAGAAGTATTAAGGTAAACCTAACCATAGCATGAAACATACAGATCCAAATCAGCCCCTTACGAAGCAACTCGTAAACTAGGGTTTAAGCTTCTGTCACTCTAGCAACCCATCATCTACTTATTACTCCCCAATGCCTTCCTCTAGGCCCAAACAATGGTGAAGTGTCATGTAGTTGATGTTCACATGACACCACTAGAGGAGAGACAACATACATCTCATCAAAATATCGAACGAATACCAAATTCACATGACTACTTATAACAAGACTTCTCCCATATCCCCAGGAACAAATGTAACTACTCACAAATCATATTCATGTTCATAATCAGAGGGGTATTAATATGCATAAAGGATCTGAACATATGATCTTCCACCGAATAAACCAACAAGCATCAACTACAAGGAGTAATCAATACTACTAGCAACCCACATGTACCAATCTGAGGTTTTGAGACAAAGATTGGATACAAGAGATGAACTAGGGTTTGAGATGAGATGGTGTTGGTGAAGATCTTGATGGATATTGACCCCCTCCCGATGAGAGGATCGATGGTGATGACGATGGTGATGATTTCCCCCTCCAAAGGGAAGTTTCCCCGGCAGAACAGCTCCGTCGGAGCCCTAGATTGGTTCCGCCAAGGTTCCGCCTCGTGGCGGCGGAGTTTCGTCCCGTAAGCTTGCTTATGATTTTTTTCCTCGACAAAAGACCTCATATAGCCGAAGATGGGCATCAGAGGCCTGCCAGGGGGCCCACGAGGCAGGGGCGCGCCCAGGGGGGTAGGGCGAGCCCCCCACCCTCGTGGACGGTGGGTGGCCCCCCTCTGGTACTTTCTTTGCCCAATATTTTTTATATATTCTAAAAATAATTCCTGCGGAGTTTGAGGACTTTTGGAGTTGCGCAGAATAGGTCTCTAATATTTGCTCCTTTCCCAGCCCAGAATTCCAACTGCCGGCATTCTCCCTCTTCATGTAAACCTTATAAAATAAGAGAGAATAGGCATAAGTATTGTGACATAATGTGTAATAACAGCCCATAATGCAATAAATATCGATATAAAAGCATGATGCAAAATGGAGATATCAATG
The DNA here is from genome assembly GCF_018294505.1 of Triticum aestivum. Classification (NCBI taxonomy): domain Eukaryota; kingdom Viridiplantae; phylum Streptophyta; class Magnoliopsida; order Poales; family Poaceae; genus Triticum; species Triticum aestivum. Next base: position 429,025,580 of record NC_057794.1, on the reverse strand, counting down.
ACGGACACATTATCTGAATCACCGGAGAGAGAACAATCCGGCATTGCACCCGTATCGACTCTAGCCCTAGAGGCAGGGTCCGGGGTCGGATTGGCGGACATACGTTCGGTAGGATCTCCGGATATAGTCCGGTGGATGCTCTTCCTCAAATATAGCGCATCAGAAAACTTCACAGTCCGGTATGCTTGCTGCAGGGCATATTGAAAATCGTACCTTTTTAATGAAGGTGCGGGCTTGGAAGTATCACCGTCTGCCTTTCTTTTCGAAGACCCGCCTTGTGTCGGCGCCCCCTTCTTAAGGGACGATCCCGATGCAGCATGGCGAGACAAGTGCCGCCCCTTTGAAGCACAAGACAGTGCAGTGGGTGAGGCACAATGGGAAGGCTCTTTTGGAGAAGATGCTCCCTAGGCACTTACATGGGAAGATGGAAGAAGGCCGGGGTAATCAGCTTTGATGGTCACCTCTGTGCCGTCATAGCACGCCTTATAAAAGACCCCCTCCTTGAGCTCCATGGGTATATCCGGATCCTCCTTGAATCTGGGATCCAGGTCCCGAATATGGTCCTTCGACTGCGGAGCGGGGCTGTAGATCCCCGCAGTGGCCTTCCTCCATTCCTGGTAAAAATGGCCGGGTTAAGATTGACTAATTGTGACTCGAGAAGAAGATTGAGTGAGGTGTTGGATTGAAAGCTTACCTAGCTAGGGGGTTGTACATGGAAAAGCCATCTCGGCACTTGAGGCGAGTGAATTCTTCTTTCTCCCCTTTATAAAGATCAGCCAACATGGCGGCCAGGGCGGCAAAGTTATCTGGACCCTGGCGCCTGTAGCGGGATGTATCATCCTCCCTGTTGTAGTTCCACATGGGGAGTCCTCTGGATTGGAGTGGTTGGACACCACGCATTATGTAAATCACCATGACTTCAATTATGGACAGTCCGGAATGGGTGAGTACTTTTATCTTGTCCATTAACTTCCTAACTTCCGCACTGTCTTCCTCCTCGAGGCTTCAAGGGCGCCAGCTATGGCGCTTCCTTAGTGGGCCATGGGAAAATTCAGGTAGGCCACGTCAGATTGGGTCCGACGGGACGACGTCTCACTACAAAAAAATACACTTCAGTGATGATACGTGTTTGTCACAGTAGGTCACTTTTTTTGTCATGCATGTACATCCATGAAAAATTTATGACAGAATTAAGATAGTCATACCTGTGCTGTCGTAGAAGTGTTCCATGACATTACCAAAAATATCATCATGGAAGTGTCCACTTCCATGACGATAAATCACGCGTCACAGAAGTGCTTTTGTCAAGGGTGACCGACACGTGGCATCCACCATAACGGAACGTCGTTAAGCTATCGGGTCGGGTTTTGGATCCGATAACCCGTTAACAGCCCCGACCAATGGGGATTTTCCACGTGTAAAATCATCATTGGCTAGAGGAAACATGTGTCGGCTCATCGTCGGGACAGATGTCATCCACTCACTGGACAGAAGGCGCCTATGATACGTCGACACGTGGCACGGCCCAACAAGTTTAAATGGGCCGGCCCAACTAGAGGCCCACAAGATTTTGCGGACCATAATGGGCCGGCCCAGCTAAAGGCCCACGAAATTTTGCGGACCATAATGGGTTGGCCCAGCTAAAGGCCCACAAGATTTTGCGGGCCATAATGGGCCGGCCCAGGTAAAGGCCCACGAGATTTTTTTATGCCATAATGGGCCGGCCCAGGTAAAGGCCCATAAGATTCTTGCGCGTCATAATGGGCCGGCCCAGCTAAAGGCCGACGAGATTTCGCCGACATTAATGGGCCGGCCCAGCTGTAGGCCCACAAGATTTTGAGGACCCTAGTAGGTCGGCCCATTAACTGGCTGCCATGTTTTGGGCCAAATGTCGGCCCATATTTGATCCGGTCCATTAATGGTCTACCACGCTTCGGGCCTAATAGTGGCCCATATGAGATCCGGCCCGTTAAAATCCTACCACATTCTGGGCCAAATTACGGCCCAGATCAGGTCTGGCCCTTTAAGAGGCTTTGGGCTCAATTATGGCCCATATCAGATTCGGCCCGTCAACTGGACACTATGCTTTTGGGCCCACTTGCTAAAGGCCCACTTAGTAATTCGACCTGATATCAATTTTGGCATGTTAAGGGCCCATTTAACATTTCGGCCCTATATTAAATTCGGCATGTTAAAAGCCCGTCATATAGTTGGGCCTAACTACGGCCCGGTTGCATCCGGCCTGCTCGCAGCCGATATCTGATTGGGCCAAACAAGGACCCAAACAATTTTGGCATGTTAAAAGCCCGTGATTTGATTCGCACAATCATGGGCCGGGGTTCATTTCGGGCTGCTGCGTAACTAGTAGGAATTAAGAACAAACCTACTCTATACAATAAAGAAATTACGGCATAGTAACTAAGAATAAACCTACACTACACAATAAAGGATTTAAGGTATATTACATCCACTGGGCATCAAAGTTCACCACTTGTGATCATAAAGCGCAACGAAGAAGCAGATTACAAAAACTGGGCACCATTGTAGCGTAACAAAATAATGTTGAACCGAGACCACTTCCAAGACAGTTCAAGAAAGGTTAGCCTTGCGGGGGAACTGTTGCGCAAGCTGCTGAGCAAGGCTGTGAGATCGGCCTAGCATGTCGGTCATAGCTTCCAAGTGTAGCTGTTTAGCGATGAGGTTCTCATTGGTGTTCTCTGCAATCTTTCTTAGAGATAGGACTTCAAGTCGAAGTTGAGTTGCAGAATGCCTTTCTGCTAGAACTTGGGACTGAAGAAGTCGAACTGATTCAGACAACGAATTCTGTGAGCTTGTCTGACTATTAGTCTCAAGTAACTTGAACACTGCATCAAGACAAGACTTTGGGGTTGTCTCGCTATCTTCAAGATGTTTTGCCTTCTTTGCTGCAATATATGTTGGGTTTGTCTCACAGCCTTCAGCAGACTTGTGCATGCCATCAGGCATATCACCTTGAAACAAAGCAGAGAGATGACGGGTTTTGCACGTGTATAAACAAAGATGATAACTGTTCTGTCAATTCTATCCAATTTCAAATTAGAAAATAAAGAGTATGTTCAAAATATCAATAGCATAATTTGGCATTGTTCATAATGCGGGGAGCTTCACCACACTACTGGATTACCATGTCAACATAACAAGCATAGATGAAGGGCAAAGAAAATCATTGTATCTATTTTGGATAATGTGCATGGCATGTTGTTCATATCATCAGCCACATCAGTAAGATAAAATAGGAGATGACAAGGTGCAAATGTGGGCTGCTTCACCACACACTGGATTATAGATCCACAAGAACAAGCATACATATAGGGAGTATTAAGTAATGTGCATGGTATGAATAAGGAATTTGGTTTTACAAGTAAAACTTAGAACTTACGGTTCTTACGAACATGCATTTTGGTAGAAATAGCAAACTAAACAGCAGTAAACGATAGGAAGTATGAGCAAATTAAACAACAGTTGAGGAGATTTAGAAGGACTGGCTTACATTAACAGTTAACACCGGCTTTATAATGCCCTTCTCCATGGCAAGGGAAGGATAACTCAAGAATTTCAGCACAGAATCTTCTTCATAAGCATTGCCTGTACTCTACATTTTGTAGAGAGTAATTATAGATATGATAATACTGGAAGGGATAGAGGATAATGAAGATAAGATGCAGATTGATGCTACATAATCAACTACCAATCCCTGGAAGTACAAGCGTTACAGGACAAAATGTAGTGACAAGAGCAATGGGCTACACTTCTGCACTGGCATTGTCTGTGTATTCTACTTGTTGGTAAGATTAAATATAGATCTGATCTTTTTTAGTAAATGGTGGGTGAGGGAGATAAGATGCCGAATGCTACAAAATGAACCAATCCATCTTCCCATAATACAAGAGTGTTTTGAACACTGGTGTCCTGTACAAAATGTTCTTATATTATGGGACAGAGGGAGTAGTTGTTAATGTAAGTATAGTGATAGACCATGTTCAGTCCTTACAAGAGGACTGCAGAGCTAAACCTCTTCAAAAGCATTTGGTTGATTCTAAATTTATATAAGAGTCCATACAGATCTTATAATGTCCACCAAATGGACGATTACGAGGCTAACATGTGCAGTGATGCTACATAATCAAACAACTATGAAAGTAAGTATGGTCATACAGGGCAAGAGGTACTCACAAGAGCAATGCAGTGTGCAGTATAGTTGCGAGATTCTGTGGTCCCTTGAGAATGAATGTTCTTGTGCTAACAGTTTTCATACAAGTGTGACATTAAGGCAAATGCAGAAATGTAGTTCAAATTGTGATGTGATATCATAGACAGTACCTTACGCTGCAGCCGAGACCAATGTGTAACAAGATTATTCCAGTCACCGTCAGATAAATGTAGCACCGGAGACTTTACTAAAATTTCGTTCAGAGGCTTGCCATCGAAGTGCGCTTGCCTCAGGTAGGAATGATACTTCATCAACAAGTGCTTGAAAAGCGCAACCAACCCTTGCTCGTCATCACAATCCAGTTTGCGCCTCGCCTATTTAAAAGAATGAAATCTTGTGTCTTTTGTCAGCAGAAACATATGCAGTAATGACCATGAATAACATTAGTACATTACTTACGTGTAAGTTGCGGAGGAAGACTGGAAATTGTTCTATGTCTGCGGTATAATCTTTCCATGAAGGAAAGATGCGCACAAAGTTCCTGACAACAACATAAGCTTCGTCTTCTAAACTGGGAAGAAATGGAACAGGGGTCCTATTTGCTGCAATTGGGGCTCTCTCTGGTTCGAAAAGGGATTTGGCAACTGGATTTGGTGTACTCTTTGCTGGAATGGGGTTTTTGCGTCGTACAGTTGGTGCTATGTCAACTGGCATAATCATATTGTTTGCTGCAGTTGGGGTCTGCTGAGTTGGGGCATCAGAAATGACCAGTGTAGTAGGGCTAGAGTCTGCTAGAGTTGGGGTATTTTGTGGGTCAGGTGATATTGGAACTACACCTAATGGGCTATTTGATTTATCAGGTGCCACTACCTTTTCCAAATACTTTGCTTGTGCTCTTCCACGATCAGCAATCACCCTCTTACTTTTGAACGTCTGATACACAAGAACATCATTTGAATGGATAAATATGGTATGATGACAGATGGAATATGTACTGAAAATGGATAGGCAGGGCGTATTCACATACACGATGTGTAAACTAAGCTAATGGCAGTTCAACAAAGTAGAAGCAATGCAAAGCATTAGTTGCAAGATATGTGCGAGCAATGTAACCTTGGAAAGTTAGAGCAAGTACCTTGATGGGTGAATAAGATATGGCATCTTCCTCTGACTCCTCCACTAGGGACCTACATTGACTTAGGTCTCCCTCTAGCCCAGAATCACTGTTAGGATCATATTCTGAGCATCAATTTGTAGGTGGAGACTGTTTGCATTGCATTGCATCCAGACTTGCTTTCAGTCCCTTAATGCCAAGTTTGACAGCCATGGCATTGTTCTGCGTTATTATTTTCATGCGCGCAAGCTCATAATCATTATGATGATGTTCAGAATCTCAGATTCATGAAAACATAAAAAGTAGTCAGATTATCTATGGAATGCATTGTGGTTTCAACTCGGAGAGTGTCTCCCTATAAACCCCTGCATATGCCAAGTTCACCTCCCCAACCGTGCTGACCAGACCACACACAAAGATACACACCCGAGCGGCGAACATGCATTTTTGAAACTAATTTAGGAACATTTAGCTGACCAATTAAACAACTCTGTTTTGATAATATCAGATTCGTATTTGAACAACTAAGCTTGTTTAGCTTGATGGGTGGAGCAGTGTTATTATGACACAAAGCATGTATTCTGATCGTATAGTGATCATAAAAGGGGGAAACTCTAAGCATATATTTTTTAGCAAAACAGGGTTTCCCCTCTGATTTCTATTAAAGAAACCACCACGGAACCAACATGATCAATTAAACCCTAAGAATGATCAATTATACTGTATTATGGTTGTGCCATGGCAGATTTGAAGCTGCAAACTGGAGAAATGATATTTAGCATCCATTGTTTGCTTCGAACTAAGAACTAAATTCTAAGAGCTGAAAAGAAAGTAGAGTAACCAAGTTAAGATCTATTTTCTGGTTGAGATCAAAAAGTTGAGGAGATATGAAGCACCACCTCTCTTGTGGTGCTGTGTAGGCATCGGGGGTGCGATGGCTGTCGGTGGCGTTGAAGCAGATCTGTGACGGTAGACGGGTGCATCGGGGGATAAGTCCCATTGCGGTGGAAGAGAAGGTCGTGTGAGCGGCCCTGGCAAAGAGGACGACGGCGTCGATGAAGCGAGAGGACGTGATGCCAGGCTATTGGTCCGTCGCCGTGGATGAGAAATGTCCATCTCTAGCAGTGCACGACGCGGTCTTGGTAGGCGCTCCGGCATGGTGGAGGACGGTGGCGATGGATGTGGTGGAGGACGGCGGCGATGGATGGGGTGGAGGACGAAGGCTGGTGTGGGAATGGGGTGTTCTAGCGTGGACGGTGTATGAATGGGAAAATGGAGGGAGAGGTACGGGGAACCATGTTTTTGGGGCGCGCCTGTCTGAAATATGGGAAAGTTATGAACTTATCCCCCGTTTCAAATTTGGACGTCTCGTCGGTTGGGGATAGGACAGTAATCTCGCATCTCCCAAATATTTGCCGGTAACTATTTCGGGCGAGGAGAGGGTGTTTTGCCGCCCACGGTTGGCGCCCACGGTGTATGAACGAGGCTGACAGGTAGGGTGGTTGTGTCACGTCTGATGGAAGTTACACATCTGCCCCTATTTAAAATATTAGCCTACATATATTTCAGACGAGGAGAGGGTGTTTTGCTGCCCACCGTGTATGAATGGGGAATGGAGGGACAAACAGAGGTCTTTCGGACAAGCTTTAATCAAATGAGTTTTGCTGCCCATGTTTGACACCACCGTGTTGAAATGGGCTCAGAGGCGGTCGTGTCACGTCTAATTGAAGTTACTAACCTACCCCTATTTAGAGAAGTGGAAATCGGGCTGATGGATTGTCCGTGTAATGGGTAGACAGTAATTTCCATCTCCCAAACACTTGGCTTCGGGCAGCCGATGTGGGAGTGGACATTTTGCTGTTTCTTTCGAATTTTTGGACAATAAGCATCCATGTTTACCCTGGCAACTAAATTCGAATACATTTTGTATTCCTATATGAATGTTTATAAATCATTCTATGTGTTTTTATATATCTTCAAAAGGACAACAAAGATGTATTCCACTGTCATATATGAATATGGTTTACAAATGCCGATACTCAAATTCAGAAACTAGAATCCAGTTTAAGGTGAATTCGAATATTTGGAACACTTCATGTCCAACTCAAATGTCACACGCAACATAATGTGTACTCCCATTTAGATATGTACACAGGCGATGTATCAAGATTCAAATACCGAGTCAATCAACCAAGAATGTACGGAACTAATAGACATATAAATACTTGTAGAGTATATGGATCAATAATATCAACTAACATACATAAGCCAGGCTGCTGTACTTTTTTTGGCTACAACAACATCCTTTTTTTAGCCAGCATCTTGGCCCTTTCCGATGCGTGCCACTTATGGTCCATCTATACTACTATTGTTGAATGCACATTCAGCCCGATTGGCATATTTGTAGGTCTGGCACAGCAATCCAAATGAAATGTCTCCGAGTCTTATCAATTAATACAGACTTGTGCTCAAATAAAATTACAAACAACAAAACAAAAAAAACAATTATTACATGATCTCTAAAACAAATGGTTTGATTGATTACATGAACAGACAACACAAAGGTTATTCAACTATGGAAAGAACATTTCACCTATGTTTTACCAAGTAGGAATTTAATTTCCTTTTTTCCTTCAGGACCTTAACAATCTGGTCAGTCTCAGCTTGCTTCGTTTTGAAATCCACCAAATATTTAATGGTTGTGTTGAGTACTGCTTGTGATTGTGTTGTTTGCTTCCTCAACATGTCAACTTCATCTCTAAGTGCACAAGCAGAATCTCTTTCTACCACTAGTTTAGCCTCTAGAGCATCAGCAGTTGGCAATTCATAATGCACGATTGGACCGGTGCCACTACTGTGGGATGATGCAACGTTCATGGGGACCTCGCTCTTTGATCTTGGGCTAACCTGTTTTGCCATTAAAGTTCTGATTGGATTCAGAAAAGTTGAAGTTAGCAAAACATCTCAACTGGGAGTTATAACAGCAAACCAGATAAACAAACAAGGAATTAAAGAGTTTCAATTGGATGTTGAAAAGTAGTTATTAACATCATTGTAACCCGATGTTGCAGCAGCAAAGCAGTTAAACAAACAAGTAGATATTTAAGTTAAGGCAAACAGGTAATTCTTAACAGTAAGTATCAAACACATAGATAGGCGCAGTCTACAATATGATTAACAGGCTGTGCCATTATATAATCAGTAGCAAACTAAATTAAGCCAAGCAACGTAATTGAACAATTTTGCAATAAGTGGCTAACTAAAATTCCGAGAAGCAGGTAACTGAACTTACGCTAGTTCTTTGTACAGGCACACTCCAACTTTTTTTCGCTTACAAGGTTGTACGAAGGAGTCCATGGCATCAATTGCTTGGATACGCAGTCCCAATACTTCTTTCTTCCCACACTTCATGGGTAAGTCGAATGGTTAATCTGGTAAGATGGTGCGTCCTTGATATGTTATATGAGGATGTGTAGTCAGACTAGTTGTAGCCAAACACATCACACTGGCTTTTACTGTATATTTCATGCGATTACTTTTGGCATATCGAGATCTAAGCAATCTACAATAGGATGAAAAGACTGGCGTCCTTCACATTATTGGCGAACTCAGTTCATAGAAACAAGCAATTCAACCATTCTGTGGGTAAATCAAAAGCGCCACTAGAATATTTTTCACTATCCAATCATACACGCAAAAAGGGGTGACGCCACCATAGGGGCTGGTATGGGCGGCTGCCTCAGGTGGCTGGAAAGTGTGCACATAGTTTGAGTCGTCCAGGTTGGCCCATGCTAGTTTTGTTCGTCCCAACGCACGTGCAAGCAATGTAAAAAATGAAGAAAAATGTTTCAATTTGGATGGGCCAATAACATAAGTGCAAGGAAGGCCCTATAGCAGGCTCGCGGCCCAAACGAGCGCCTCCCATATCGATCGACGGCAGGAAAAATCCCAATTCATTCGCTCCAGCCTCCAGTCTGGTTCGCTCCTAACCTAGCCGCCACTGGACAGACCGACACAGCACTTCCTCGCACCCTCGTTGGAGGGCGGTCGCCGGGCTTCAAGCGAACGGAAGGACAAGAAGATGAAGATCCAACCCTGGGTGTAGCCTGCGTGGGAGGCAGCGGCAGCAGCACGGGCATGGCATCGAGCTTGCGCAAATGGACAGTTGCCGCTTGCAAGAGTAGCATGCGCAACGAGCAGGTACATCACATCCCTGATTATATCTAATTCAACTCTTCAATTTCTGGCCAATAGTTAAACCTGACGGTGTTGTAAAATTCCTTGTATGTAGGGAATCTATATGAAAATGAAACCAATTTCTACTTATTTTATAACTCCCCCAATCAATACTGAACTTACTGAATCTGATGTATCTAATAAAGTTTCCGGTGCAAAAATACAAGCTCATGTTGTTCTTGAGCCTGAAGTGTCTAATGAACAGACTGCTAATGAAGGATTTGATGCGAACATTTTACATGCTCCTGGTAATGAACATATAGTGTCTAATGAGGGATCTAATTCAAGAATTTTGCAAGCTCATTGAAGGATTTAGTGTCTAATGATGATCTACTATGTTGAGAGAGACAGAGATTTGCAGGCATTGACGACAAGCAAATTATAGTGCATTTTCATAGCTTGAGGAAACATCGAGGCGATCTACCAGAAAGTCCCCGTATCATGACAACATAGCATAAATACTTTTCTAATCTGTTGTTTGAAACTATTGGCATACTTGTGCAGGATAGATATATTGATATGCAGTTTGCGCACTGGTTATACGTGCAATTACACTTCGATATTTTCAGCCAGAGAACGAATAATTCAAGCAGGTACAGACCATGTTTGCAGTCCTTGTACACCATGTTGCATTTTGTGTTTTTTGGTGCTTGCATCATTTAGTGTTTATAATCTGAACTACTTTGGATCATTAGCTGGTTTTCAAAGTGCATGTAGCTTCACATTTCTCAAGTTATGTTGATTTCTGGAGTGCAAGTGCCTTCGTATTGTTTAAGTTAAAAGTTCGCCCCTGGTAACTTGAATTCGTGGATCAGCCACTGCACACAAATCATACACGAATGCCAGTACGAATTAAATGAAATGCAGAGACTTACGCTAGCTCGTTGTACAGGCTCACTGCAGCTCTACTTATGCTTGGGATGTTCCATGTACAAGTCCATGTTACCACTTTCTTGGATGTGCAGGCCTTGTGCTCCTTGCATCCCCCTCTGCATTTTTGACACGGCGAATGGTTGATCAAATAAGAGGAATCGACCTTGATGTTGTACCGGAGGACAGAAACTTACAAGGTTATATGGGTGTGCAGGATGTGTACTAGATCCCGTAGCGCCATCATGCTTCACTAAAATATGGATTTTGTTGTTTCGGATGATATCTCTAGAAGAAATAAGAGTTAAGGTCAGAGTTGCATAGGCGGGTAAGCTAAGAGAGCAGTGAAAGGATATCCAAACATCATCGGAACAGTGCCCAACGGAGTGATGTGTGGATACCTAGTTCGGGCCGGCGTTTGGGCATGCTCGCCTAGCTAGAGTGCGGGTCACTTCAGAGCCGTTGAGGGTGATGCGCTGGCGTTGGCTGGCCGTACGCGGATGCAGATCTTGAGTGGCAGCGGAGCGCTACGATGCGGTGGACGAGACCGTTGGTGAAGCCCCAACGGCCTCGGGGGGCGGAGGTGCGACGATGTGCTCGGTGAAGTAGCCCCGGTGAGCTGGGAGATGGCGTCGGTGAAGCGCACCTGATGCGGTGGAACTCAGTGTCTGCGAGGCACGTCGGTTGCGGCGGCCGACATTGTCGGTGGACCACCCGGTGCGGTGGACGAGGGCGTAGATGAGGTAGCTCCGGTGCGGTGGTGAAGCGCGACCGTCGTCTTCGTCGTCGTCGTCCGGCACAGAGGTGGGGAACAATGGGGAAAGAGACAAGACGAGGGGCGATTCAAGGGTTGGCGGCGAATTAGGGATTTGAGCAATCTGGGCGCGAAAGGGGATGGTGGAGAAGAGAGATTCTACAGGGCTGGAATTGAGGCCGCTAGATATTTCAATCCGAAACATGGAAGCGCGAAATTATATTGTCGTCGTCCTTTTTTGGGGCGGGGGAGGGGGTGGGTGGCTGGGTGCTACGCGACCGTCCGACACACGCGACCACCCCGATAGGACTATGCTTCGGTGCCTTAAGGCACCAAAGCACCATCCACCCCGACACGACCCTGGTTTTCCTGGTGCGCCTACATTTGAGAATGCAAATGAATCTTCTTTCATTTGCAAACGAATTTGTATGTATTACCATGCCCGTGTTTTCCTTGCAATAATTAGTCATTCGAAACGAGAAAATCCATCCGTTCACTTTTGTAAGTCGTTTCAGACAACTTAAAATGAACTGTTTTGCGCATTGTCTGAAATGTCTTCAAGGTCTTATAAAAGTGAACAGAGGGAGTACTATAAATTAATAAATGAGGAGTTATTTGAAAAAAATCGAAACGGTACCCACGCTAACGTGGATTACAGTGTGTGTCACATAATTAGTTATTTGAATTAGAGTGTGTGTCACGTAGTTAGTTATTTGAATTAGAGTGTGTGTCACGTAGCGATCTCCAATTCTAACGTGGATTTCACATTTCACTATATCCACGCTACTTTTTAATACAAATTCATATGTATATGATGAACACCATGGTAGTGAGAAAACTTTTGGATGGATTAAACATATGACCTACAAAATAGCACAACAAACTGAGTCAATGTCAACTTTCCGAAACTTAGTATGGCACGAATTCGAAATAATTACCCGTATGCCTGGTCCTCAGTTCAAATCTTACAATGTACACCGAATTGAAACATCGATATTAAGTCTCATACTATGTACATTCAAATGTTGTTTTTAGCCCCCCCCTCCCCCCGCACAAACCCTACATACTTCCTGTATCGGTCAATCTTCCTCTCCTAACCACCTTAGGAAGCTATCGGTTTCCAACACACGTTCATTCTATCTCTCCATGTTTCGATCTCTTAGTCTCTCAACTACACATCAACCCCTTTTTCCACTCTGTTACCAAATGTATTTACCTCACACACCCACCATTGCACCCCATGTCGAGCTCTCTCTCTCTCTCCCTATCCCTCTCACCCTCTCGCGCTAAATACATGCATTGCCTATCTAGCCCCCCAACCTCTCGTGCATGCGCACGCACGCACGTTGTATATCTAGGTCACTCCCTCGAGACTGTCTCACTCTTTCTTCCACACGGTGGGCCACACTCTCTCAATCTCTCTCTCTCTTTATCTGAGTCTCGTTTAACCTTGTTTTCTTTCACACAAAAATGATATATCTCCCTGTTCGGGCCTCGATCAACATACTCTATACTCTCTCACGCAGATTGTCTATCTAGGTCAGTCCATCCAAGCCGCCACCACTCTTTCGACCTCATGGTGGGCCACTCTCACTCAATCTCTCTCTCTCTCCGTATGTCTCGATTGACCTCGCTCTTTCTCGGACAAAAACGATATATCACCATGTTGAGCCCAATCGACCTATTCACATTGTATACTCTCTCACGCACATCGCCTATCTAGGTCACTCTCTCCAACCCATCTTACTCTTTCGATCACACGGCGACCCTATGTGATCGGTTGACCTTGCTTCCTCTCACGCACAAAATATATCTACACATCAGTGACTGGATCATCTCTCAAGCTCTACCTTACAGCCCTCACCCTTGCCAAAAAGCTCAATCCGACAATATCTCTCCAGAGCATATATATTTGTTCAATGAATGTCGGACCACACTCACTTTGTCTCTCTATCTATATGTCTCTTGATTGACCTCGCTTTCTCACACCGTATCTTCCACGCGTTGAAGCTACTACCTCTCCATCCCTCGCAAAGACGGAGCTATTTACATTGCGAGGGGCACTCCAACCTAGGATTAATTTGTGTAGGCATTTATTCCGGTCGGTTTAGATTATATTTTTGTAGCATTCGGCCCACAACTACTCCAATCACCGTAGCGGGTAATTAAGCTACGGGGAGCACCTAATATGAGCACCAGGGAGTCATTGGATCGAAGATGCAGCGGCACACACGAGGCCTGAATGTTTTATTTGCAAAAAAACCTTAGGAAATTGCGCATAATTACAAAGACTACTCCCAAGCCATTGGATCTCACTTCCAACAGTGTAAAAACTCGTATCACCATAGTATCTAAGCTGCAGGGTGGATTTGATATTCTATGCCGCTATCATTTTTGTTCGTAAACTTGCAAAAAATGTGTAACTCGTGCCATTACTTGTCTAACCGCGCGAAGTGTTCGTTCAAAAAAAACCATCCTACACTGAAATATCGGAACAACACACGGGGGTCCCACTTGTCATTAATCAAATTTGGACCTAAAACTAACAAATCTGAAAGACGAGATTCAAACTGGCAACCTGGACTACAAAGCGTAAGTCGATAGCCTGAAAAAATGAACGGTTGTTGGCTTTGTCCCATAACTTGATTTTATACAGTACTTGCGTTGAGTAGAGTAGAGGGAGTGCCTCGTCAACACATGCATGACCGTTATCTCACTTACTAGTGGGTCCCAAGTCTGCGATCTCAATCTCTCTTCTCTCCATCGTCTAACCTTTGCACGGGCACACACAAAGAGCGGCGCTAGCTTGCCGTGGTGTTATTACAACTAAAAAACTTGGAAAATAGAAGAATCGCCTAGAACAAGAGACGTTGTGGCTGGTCAAGACGGAGCTAACCACATCTATCCTCCGTGCCACGTTTGCATGATGAAGCTGTGTGGCTAGTGGGGTGTTTTCAACCGACTCGCTGGGTCCCGAGGTCGAACCATAGGTACTCTACTACGTATGATACAGTATATTTTTACACGCACATTTTTCCTCCGTGCTGAGACGTGGCACACCCTACCGTGCGGTTTCGGGGTCCTCCCGGGTGGTGCACGATATATTCTTCCTGACGTGGGATGCCCTACCGCGCGTTTTCTGGGTCCTCCTCGGTCGTAGCGCCGAAGCAAGTAAATGAGTCGTCAAATCACGAAAGACCACCTTTCCCGCCGAGTACATCAGTGAAGCACGGTGGCTAGCTAGTTGGGCTAGTTCGACCGATTAGCTAGGCCGCCGCCACATTTGTTTTTTCACCCCTTTTTTATCTACTTGCCGGCAGGTAAATTTAAATATCCATCGCGGTATTGCTCTGGTGTTTGGGTGCGGCAGGATTTTTAATTTTTTGATTGATGGGAGCAGGCACGGAAGGATTTTTAATTTTTTGATTGACGGGAGCAGGCGCGGTAGCAATTAGACACGATGACTCCGCCTATACCCACTGCTCCCAGATGTGAGAAGTCGTCGACTGGTGTTTTACCGTGGTGAAAACCAAAAGATTCCCTGCTCCCTCCGCCTTCCTGTAGATTGCATTGCCTTTCAGCCGTTTCGCCCCCTTTGTTTCCTCTCCCCATTGCTTCTACCTGGTGCCATGGCAGCGCAGCAGATCACGGAGTCCAAGGTGAGGCTCCTAACACAGGAGCTCCATGCCAAGGATTCGGAGCTCAGGGCCAAGGACGTGGAGCTCCGTGAGCTCAAGGAGGAGAGGAGTACCATGCTCCTCCGTTATGTGCGGGAGTTCATGGAGCTTCAAAAGCGGCAGGCGTCCACCACAAAGATGCTCGAGGCATCAGCGGCGTTGCTGCAGAAAGCGGGAGATACAATAGGCCGTCAGGGGAGCCGGCTGGAGCGCGAGCGGGCCGATCGTGACGAGGTCCAGGATCGCCTCAGCCACTTGGTGAACCAAGTTGCCACGCACGTGTTGCGGTTGCGTGATGCCTACCGTCGTGCCAGCGCAACGATGCCAGCCGTCGGGCTAAACCCTCTGCATGGGCATGTCCATGTCTCGATGCAACATGACCATTGGATCAAACTCAGACGATGCAGATCAGTCACTGTAGCACAAAGCGTGTGGGTGTGTTTGGTTGCATTCTCATCTCAATATAGTTGTTTCCTCTTCGTGTATTTTTGTCAACCTACTAGTGTGGACTCATGCACCCTTCATGCACTCTGCAAAACACCCGAAAGTGGGTCGAGAAGGGAACTTCTACTCCCATCCCGTGCACCCTTCATACACCCTGCCTAACACTATCCGTGCTTCATGTGGTTCATGTTTCGTGGAGTACTGTAGCACCGTACTCTCTGTGCGCTGTGGACCTAGTTCTGTTAACATTGATCTCACTGTCCATTCTCGACCGGACAGTCGAAAAAGCGGTACTATGTTACATATAGGAGTAGTTGACATGCGCACAACATCATTTGTTATCATCATATCTTACTACACTAGCAACAAGATTGTGTAGTACTGACGTATGAACCACTGCACATGCCTAGTAGTAGGAGCACTGTGTATGTTCAAGTGGCTGCCGTGTTTCGCACTCCTCCATCGTAAGAGTGGACACGCTCTATCGTGCAGATCCTCCTCCAGCCATGCACTAAATTACTCACTTTCGCCGACGTGTGGGACAGCCAGCATCGGGGTCCACCAGCCATGCACTAAATTACTCCATAGTAGAGTGACGGTAGACTACCCCGATCGAAGCACCCCAATGAGCCATCAAATCACAAAACCCCCTCCTTTCCAGCAGTAAGTTGGACGGACGAACCAACCATCATTTCACTCTTCTCTCTCAGCTTCGTCTCTACCCAACCCTCGCTTCTGCCTCATCTTTTTCCTCATTTCTTCAAGAAAACCCCGACCTGCTTCTGCCATTGTTCTTCTCTCCCAAAGAAGGAAAGGTGAGCGCATCAATGGTGTTGATTCTGGCCAAGGCCCGGTCTTGCAATCCCGAGACTGATCCTATAACTCCCTCTCTTTTCTTCTTTTGGGTTTGTGATTCTGGTTTCTTTTCTTTTATTTCTATTTGACGGTTTCTTGATGGACACTGGAGCACCGGCCGAAGTGATGTCTATGGCTCCGGCCAAAACCGTCGAGGCTCATGGTACGAAGAAGCGCAAGCACCCCGCCGAGACTACCGCAGATAAGCTCAAAGCCATCGCCCTGTTCAAGCCCCCCTCTCCGGGATCCCTCATTAAGCAAGTCTAGGTAATATCTCTTCTTGGCGATCTTTTTCTCGATCTTGATTGTGTTATTTCATCTAACACGCAGTACTAGTACTAGTAGTACAACTTTCTGGGTGATCTTGCATGTGATTTTTGTGTGCCAAATGACGGTTCTAAATTCCTCTTTTGACCAAAACATGCGAGAGGTTGACACTGATTTCTTATAAACTACTTTCAACTACTCCCTCTGTCCCAAATTTCTTGTCTTAGATTTGTCTAGATACGGATGTATGTAATACTAAAATGTGACTTGATACATCTGTATCTAGACAAATCTAAGACAAGAATTTTGGGACGGAGGGAGTACTTTATGAACATCAATGCTACCTTTTAAGAGGGTATATTTGCCTCAGTAACTTCTGTTATGGATATTGCATGTAATCCCTCTGCTCTCATGCCTTTGAAGACATGTTCTAGTGTCTTTGTTCACTCATTTATGTGCGTATATGTAGTCATATATGGAGTATAATATTGAAAATCATCTTATATTTCTGAACGGAGGTAGTAATAAAATATGGTTTCTATTTGAATGAGAACCAGGTCCACGGTGGAGATGAAGTTCTCAAAGTCATGCCGTGTGAACTGGAAGACCTGATGATGAGTTCTACTGCTGAACTATCCAGTTGCTGTGTCCTTGTCGCCACATGTCCTGAACTAGTGTTTTCCTGTAGCATTGTTGTCAGGCGTGTTCTCGAGGCTGTACTTGACCACAACAATTTCCTGGCTATGCCTTCAATTACGAAGGGTGTGGTTCTTGTAAAGCTTCCCAACAAATCTGATGTGGCATGTCTTCATCATCATGTTTATGAGTGGAAAGACCACTCTGTTAGGTTCTCCAAGGTTGACAAGATGGTGATGGTGCATGTAGACATCTCACATGAAGTCTATGGCCTAGTTAGTTATGTGGGGTTCATCCCGTGGGTCGGTGGCAAAAAATAGTCTGCAGAGTTTAGTTAGTGCAACTTTGCTTGTCTATAGTAAGTACTATTGTTCAGTACTTGATTTGTGTTTGTGAACCCTGTATTGTTTATTAGTACTGCCGCTTTTGGTGTGTGGTCAGTCCTGAGAACGGTCTATGTTAATGTCTGTCCACTCAATTCAGTCTGTATATTTTGAAGTATCCATATCATATTTTTTGTGAGGACGGTCTATCAATTATGGTTACACTCCAATATATGTATGCATTGCAGGGTTTATCGCACACACCAGGATTTCCAGCCCCATGGATGTTCGGTCCATACGATTTGTCACGGCCTTTGGACTGTCCTGCTTGTGGGAGTAGGCGGGGCCCCTGCATGCCACGCGTAGTTGAACGATCAATCTTTTGTTTAGTACTTCAACATAGTGATTTCCTGGTAAGGATTCACTCGTGTCACATCAAGTAAATCTTATTGATTTACTATCTAAATTTTGTTGATTTAATGTCATGTTTTCTTTCTTTTCCTGCAATTTTACGATGTAGGTTTTGCCATGTGACATTCATCACAGAATAAACCGTTTGGTTTGCTCTACGATGGCTATTTTTGCAGGTTTCACTTCTTATGTTGTGTCAGTAACAAAGGCACTGTCCATCACTTATATTACTGGAAAAAATTGGATCAGTCTGTTGTCTGAGTACAAGCTAAATCCCTATGATGAACTGCAGTTTGGTTCAACAAAAACGCCACAATTAGTCCTTCTCGCGTTTAAAAGAAATGAAGAAAAAGACTGGATCACGGTCACGGATCCTAGTCAAGTTAGAAAGCTGATCATAGCAGACCAGACACGATCACCACTGTCTCGCACAGATCGAGCACCGACAGTTGCTCTAGCATTGACAGCGGCAGCAGCTTGGTCTGAACCAGCTGAGGATTGGGCACCGACCGCGTTAGCGGATCAGTCTGATCTACCGGAGGATCGGGCATCGACACCGACACCTGCTCCGACACCGGCACCAGCTCTACAAGGAGCACCATCTCCGGCAGCAGCGGCGGCTTCGGCACCTGCACCAACACTTGCACTTGCATCTGCTCTGGCCCATGTAGTTGCACCGGCAACAGACTGGGCTGCAGTTTGCACTTCATATACCAAAGTCTTTACAAAAACCGACATGTCCACCTTCTTGGTAAGCATTGGTCGCCCAAGTGCTCCGTTCTTTTTTCTTTCCATGTTGTTTCGCACGATTCACTGTGTTGAACTAACTGTTTGGGTATGTCTTCTTGTTTGCAAACAGAGAATTCCTAGAGCAACAAGGGAGTCGTTCAACAATCCGGGCGACTGCGGCCAAGTTTCTCTTACCATACGCAGCCTTGGTGTGAATGAACCTGCTCAATATATCGTAAGTACAAAGGATGGTCACATGATGATTGATGCTAAAGGATGGTCAAGGTTCAAATCTAAATCATATCTTGCGGTAGGGGATGATGTCAAAATCGAACTTTCTCGGCAAGGAGAGCTGGTCCAAATCAACTTTGAAATTCTTCAGTAGCAGCACGCAACTGCCTAACTAATCTATCCTCCGAGAGATTTTGATGTAATAATCTGGCATGGTGAAACAAGTATCATGTGTGTATAAGTAGTACGATAGTATTATTTATCACATGGTATATCATTGATAGAATTGCAACTCTGACTGCTGGTTAGGAACTGTCATTCGATTTCATTCCAACAGCTGTCGTGCTTTATTCAATTTTGTGTATTCGCCTTGCGACAGCATCTAAAACCAGCGCCATACCGATCGCTTGCAATATGAAAAGCGCTGAGGTAGAACACATGGGCCCCCAAACATGCAGGGTCGGCCTGCGGCCCAAAGTCCAGAACCTGGTTTCGAGAAGCACTAGCTCAGTGCAGAAGTGGCGTCCTCCTACTGCTGTGGGTTGGGCGAAGATGAATGTTGATGACGCATTATCTCGCAATGGTGAAAGGGGAGCCCTGGCAGTTGTGAGCCGGGATCATACATGCTTCTTCCTTGGAGCATCGGCACTTGTGTGCGAAAGTGTTACTGATCCAGAGATCCTAGAGGCAATGATATGTTGCGAGGGGCTATCTCTGGCTCTTGACTTAAACCTGCAACAAGTTCAGATTAGCACCGATTGTTCAGCAATAGTCAAGCATATCGGAGAGGCATACTTGGGGCCCAGCAAAGTAATTATGGACGAGATCAAGATGAAGAAGAATATGTTCCAAACCATGGAGATCATACATGAAAAACGCGAGTGTAATGTTGAAGTGCGTGTGCTCGCAAAAGCTGCTACTTCTTTGCCCTGTGGACGCCATCTTTGGCTCATAGGAACCCCCGAAATTATTTGTATACCTATGACTGTTAATCTTCAATAAAGCAGCTTTTATCCCTCAAAAAAACATCTAAGTATTATATTCTCAGCTGAACCCCCATAATGCCCGTGCATTGCAGAGGGAGTATTTTTCTCGGCAAGGTGAGCTTATGATATAAAAGATTTGTATATTTTTTTACAAAGGGAGTATCTCTCTGTCAAAAAATATATTTATGTGTAACTAGTTACTCCTGTCTTTCTACTTCCTTTCGCTGATATGTGGGGCAACCGGCAACGGGGTCCACGTGCCATATGCACAAATTAGAGTGCACAACTTCACGGTAGACACACCCCGGTCGTAGCGCCGCAGTAATGCCCAATGAGCCGTCAAATCACAACCCCCCTCCCTTTCCAGCTTTAGCAGTAAGCTGGACGGACGAAGCGGCAATATTTCACTGGGCCTGAATCCCTTTCTCCCTCGTCCGCTTGTTCAGAGAAAACCCTCTCTCGGCAATTGCATAGGGTTTTCTCATGGAGAACCAGGTACGAATTCTTCATCCATCCCCGATAAACCCAAGTCCCTTGGTCGCAGGTAATCCTAGGATGGCAGCCGCCGCCGTTGATGCATTTTTCTTCCTACTGAATCTAGTGTGTTTCATTTGCAGTGCCCAAAGTGCGAGTACCCTACAGGTTTCTACGCCCTCGGTGAGACGCCACACTTGTTCCTTCTCATCCTAACACATCATTTTGAAACACACACAGTATGTTCCTAGAATCCTCTTTTCTATCCGGGAGGGTGGGATTTTTTTGAACATGCTGTGTTCTCATATTATTTTTTCTGTAGTGTATTATTTGCTCCGCCAGAACACATGTACTCAAGATGCTCGGCCTTGCCATAACTGAATACACTAGTTTAATGGTCATAGTGAAGAAAAGCCATGGATATAAGTTCCGAGTTGGGTTCATGAACCAAGAAGATCGCTGCTTTTTTATGGCCGAACTTGGATAAACTTTCTCAAGTCTTACGGACTGAAAGTTGGTGCACGAATGTTGATGGAAATAGCAGAACCTGGTCTCATCTTCACTGCGATCTTCCACCCCGACGTCGTTCCAATTGTTCATCCATGTTAGTTTTGTATCTGGTTCTTGCTTGTTGCCTCGATTACTTCCTAATCCACCTATTCTGTCTAACTAATCACAATTTCACTTTAGAAGTAGCAATGAATCTCTCACGAAGATGCTACTTGTAACTAATATTTTCTTATAATTGGTTGCACGTGTAGGTTTTTTCAGAGTAAAGCAGTCTGCTCATTTGTTACTCTATAATAACTCGGTTGTTACTAATGGCACTGAAGTTGACTGGATCGACATCCACAACTTCCTACACTTTATTGATCGTCTTGAGGTCCTTGTGGGGCGTTTCAATGGTGGAAGGCCACGTGGGATATGTGTGCCACTGCTGCACTCGTTGAACGGGTCCAACTGTGTCGAGAAACTTATGGTACAAGCTGTTTTCTGTTATATATGTTGTTCATAAACTATTGCTTATACACAATTTTACAGCTGTGATCTTCTTGAAACAGGAACTGCCAAGTTCTATTGTTCCTATACAGATGCCGGACCATGGTCGGGTCAGACTTGCGCTTGGTCACAACATGATGTTTATGTCGACCTACTCAATTCCCCTTGGAGGTGAAAATATACTTATTCATGGGTGGTCTCAAATAATGAAGGCCCGTCCATCTTGGAGAATAGGACAGAAGATTATGTTCATGCTTTTACATGGCTCTAAAGTGAATATCCTGTTTATTGACCACGTTGCGAGATGAAGCCGCTTTCAGAAGGTTGTGGATGCGCGGGGTGGCACCTGGGCCTTGTCCTGGGGCTTGGCGGCCTCACCCTTGGTTAACTTTAGGCGAAGTAGCACTGTTCGAGGCGTGCTTTGTACGGTTGAACCTATATAAGTACTCATACTGCATTCAGCTTTGGTTGTTAAGTGCCCCTGCTGGTTTCAGTTAAGGTTGTTAAGTACTATGGTCTGTCGTGTTTCTTCAGTCCCGTCTTCCTCCAGCTGCCAAAACCAAACCAGCGCCAGCAGGGCCGCCTGCTTCCGCCTCCCACGGCTGGCTGCGCCTTAGCGCACACATCGCCACCCCACCGTCTCCTAAATCATTAACGTTGACGTCCTTCGCGCGCTTTGGTGCGCTCGCCGCGGCTC
The DNA here is from genome assembly GCF_018294505.1 of Triticum aestivum. Lineage (NCBI taxonomy): Eukaryota > Viridiplantae > Streptophyta > Magnoliopsida > Poales > Poaceae > Triticum > Triticum aestivum. Next base: position 429,003,688 of record NC_057794.1, on the reverse strand, counting down.
CGCCCTCTTGCGTTGTCAACATGGTCAACAAACAACAGGAATCGGCAGAAGTACGTGGAGAGGATGACAGTAGGGGCCCACCACGTCAGCGTATGGAAAAATAAAATGCTTCCTCCTAGTGTTTTCCTAACATCTGGGACCCACGACATTGGGAGCGTATATAGTCAATAGACAAGAGAACAGCACAAGATCGGCTGACACCTGGGACGTAGCTACTCGAGCAGTATTTTTTTGTTTGGTATTGTTGAGACGGAGCAGAGTTTGAACTGGGCTGTGGCCCGTCTAGCCCAGGCTTATATTTTATGTTCACCATGTGACCAGCCCAGCTATTTTTTCTTTGTGAAAATGAGCCCAGTTTATTTTTTCTGAACAATACCCAATCCAGGCCTACTTATTTTTCTACGCCCCGATGGGCTGCAACTCTTTCAAGACGCCTACAAATCTTGAAAGTAATATGAAATGGGTTGTAAATATAAAAACAGATGACAAATTGGCAATTACTTTATTATTTCTGAATTTTATTACATTTTCAGATTCCTATTTCAGCGGGCATTAACCTAATTTAAATATATCTTTAAAGTACTTTAATTCTGGTTGGACATTTCGGTATTAAAAATAGTTTGGAACCCACAGAAATATGCGAAATTGGCCCTCGCCAACCAAAAAAACGACTGCAATAAATTGCATAAGAAGTTGCCATGAGCTATATATAAATTATTAAAAAAAGAGGGAGTAGTCTGACTTGTGGGCCTGTTTAGTTGACGCGTATGCAAGATTTTTTAGTTATTATATACGTCAACAAACCATTCTAGCGGACGTAACCATTGGATGTCAATCCAACGGCCGTCGTGTTTCTTCAATCTCTGATCTTCTTGCTCCAGACGCCAAAGCAGCGCCGGTGGGACCGCCTACTCCCGCCTCCCGTGGCCGGTTGTGCTGCCGCGCAGGCCTCAGCGCCCCTACTACTCCCACCGCTGGCCAGGGCATCCCTCTACTCACCCACACCCCCTGTTATTCTGCGGCGACGGCAGCCTCACACTGCAGCCAATCGGTGAACGCTCGTACCCCTCTCCGCGTGGGCATCCACTGCCGCATCTTCCCTGGCTCTGCGTCGTCCCCTTCCTATGCCTCACCATCGTCCATCGTTGTGGTGCTCTCGGCGTGGCGTGGTCAATGTGGTCAACGACCGTGTCGGGTGGTAGGTGCGACATATGCCAACGGGTGCCTTATCATTGTGGGAACCAGTAAAACATCGCCGGTGCCTGGAAACAGGGTGAGGCGAAGACATGCACGCCGGCGAATCTTACCCAGCTTCAGGGCTCTCCGTGGAGATAACACCCCTACTGCTGCTCTGCGGGGACTCCGCATGATCACTAGATGAACAAGTAGCTACACGATGCTCCTTGAGCTGTTTGGCGAGAGGAGGAAGAAGGGCTCTGCTTGCTCTCTTCTCCTCCCTACGTGGTGTCTAAAACTAGCAGGGATCAACCCTTTGCATGGGTGTCCCGGGAGGTTTATATAGGCCTACCCTCCGGGGCTATAATGGTAATCTGGCTGGGCGTGGGGCCCAGCCGTCTGTGTCTTCGCTCTTCGGCTTCTGCGCCGGCTGGTGGGTCCCGCCGGCTACCGCCTCCTTGGTAGACAGGCAGGCCCCACTGTCCAGGGCCTTGTCGGTGGCTGGTTATTGTTGCTCAATCTTGGTGACGAGGGCTTTGCCGAGGTAAGCGTGGCTACAGTGCTGCCGTCCGGCGGGTGACCACTGTAGCCTCACCGCGTCTTGTCTCCTTAATGGGGCGTCTCCTTCGAGGGGGTGGCCAGCCGGCTGGAGAGAGCCAGCTCCGTCTTGGGACGACTGGGGGAGGCCAGGCCGCCTTCGGGTGTCTCTCTGCCCGAAGGGGCCCACCGCCCGTGGGCCGTACTGGTAGCCCGTCGTGGATGACATCAGGGTCAACGTGGCAACAGTGTTGCGCCGGACGGGTCATGGCCACCCGTATGGCGCACTGTGCTAGGAGCGCTCCGGGATTCGGGGGTGGCAGGCTTCATTGTAGCCACGCCCCGTTATGTGGATGCTGACTTCGAGGGTATGGTCTTGACCGCTTTATGGGAGCCGGCTCCTTGGAGTCGGCCTTCTCGCAGCCGGCTCCTCGGAGCTGGCCCTCCCGCGGCTTTCTTCATGAGGGCTGAAGTCGGGCCACCTTCCGATAGCCGGCCTGGGAGACAGCCGGCCAGGGGAAGGCGGCCCCATGTCTTGGATTCTTGAGAGCCGGATCGGCTCGTAATTTTTTCAGAAAGGCCAGGGGGAGCCGGCTAGGCTACCCGTGGTCACTTACTCCGACAGTAGTCCCCGAAGCTGAGCGAGCTTCGAGGCTGATAAAGGGACGAGAAGCTTTGTCAGCTTCCTATCCTGAGGGGCCAGCTTTGCTTGCGCGCCGACTTCGGAGAGCTCCGTTTCTCGTAGGCGGGAACGCGGTCGACCTGCGAGCTGTCCGCAGGCCATTCCGCGGCCACGTGGCAAGGAAACCCTGTCAGTGCACGCGCGTGACGGGACGCCGCCGCAGGCCCGGGCCCGCCACTACTAGGCCTCGGTCCGAGCGTGGATCTTCTGTGGCCCACATGGACCGCTCGCCTTCTCGCGGCGGTTTTATTCTGCCATCAAGGCGTAATAATCGCGGGACGTGGGGGAGTGGGCGCAGTTGATCCCCACATTCCCCCACGCCGCGCCTCCTCGGCTCCGCCGCGCGGTCTATAAGTAGGAGGAGGAGGGGGAGCGGCAGAGGCTCGCGCGCTGTCCCTCACTCCGCCTTTCTCGTCTTCCTTCTTCTCCTTCCCGCCGCCGCAGTAACTCTTTGCCGCGCCGCTCCACCGCCGCATCGTCTTGCTTGTCACCGTGCTGCCCCATGGCGCTGTCAAGCTCGTGGGATGGCTCCAACGTCCATGAGGACCACGTCGAGTTCCTCCGCCAGACGCGACGCCTGCCTGGCGAGGACTTCGTTCGGGTTCGTCTAGCACCGAAGAAGGAGATTTCGCCGGCACCAAAGGAGGGCGAGCAGGTGATCTTCCGCTCGCACTGCCTGCGCGGCTTTGGCCTTCCGGTGAGCGGGTTCCTCCGAGCCTTCCTCGAATTCTACAACCTCCAGCCGCATCACCTCATGCCCAACGCTGTCGGCCTTCGTCACGCTGTGCGAAGGCTTCCTTGGGGTCCTCCCCACGCTCGAGCTCTGGGCGGAATTCTTCCAAAGCAAGCTCGGCACCGTCGTCGCGGGCGTGCCCGCCCCTTGCGGAGCCTTCATTGCCATGAGGCGGGCGAGCGAGAACAACCTGTTCTCGCCCATCCCGCTGATCCAGTCGGTGAAGCTCTGGCAGAAGTCATACTTTTACGTGAAGAATGTCGCGCAGCAAGGCGACTACGTCAACCTGCCGGCTTATGAAGCCGCCCCGCCGGCTGGGAGGCGACCTTCGTGGAGCTACCGGGCCAGGTCATTGTCTCAGGCCGGGAACGCAGCCGTCCCCCGGCTTCGGGTGATGATCCAGTCGGAGGCCCTGACCGGAGCCGACTTGGTGGCCGCCTTCGTGGAGCGCCGGGTTCTTCCCCTCCAAAGCTGGCCTCACATGGTTTGTCAGATGAGCGGCCGCTTCGACCCAAGCCGGCTGAGCACCAGGGAGATGCCTCATGCGGAGGTCTCCTACATGGTGAACTATATCTCCAACTGCAAGCTCGCTGAGAATTAGCGGTACGGCAAGGGGCCATACTCTCGTGCCAACCCTCCGCCCGTCGTAAGTTCTTTCTTCTTTTCTTCCTTTGGTAGCCAGCCTCATGATAGCCGGGCTCTGATCAGTCGGTTTGCCCCTAGTAGAACCCTCTCCTTCCACCGACGACCGGGGCCGCAGGGATAGAGCGCCAGCTCATCCCTGACCGCACGGTGGACGACGCCGACGACCCGGACTTAGGAGCGGCCGCCATGGAAGACGCCATCGTGGTGGAAAGCGATGAGGCCGGAGGTGCGGGGCTCATGGCCGGCTTCGAGGACTGGCCGGATGATGCCGACGTCGAAGTCGCCCTACGCCGCCAGCCGGCGCCTGATCATCAAGGCGCGAGCTCGTCCGCCGTGCCGGCTGCTGGCGGCGGCACCCAGAAGCGCCGGGCCGTGTCGATCCTCTTCGGCAGCCGGCCGAAGAAGTCCAAGGCTTCCACGGCGGCGACCAAGCGAGATGAGGCGGCCGCGAAGGCGGCCCGCTTCCGCAAGGCGGTGAAGCAGCTGCAGGCGATCTCAGCGTAAGTCGTCGAATGCTTGGATACATATTTTTTGTTGTTCTTTTCGATTGAAAACTCTTCTAAACCTTTCTTTGCTCGCCGGACAGGGCGCCGCTTTCCCTTGAGCGGGGTCCAGGCGGCTCCGTAGTCGGGCCGACTGGAGGGTCTTCAGGCTCCCGCCGCGTGGATCCCCGCGCCAACCTCAGGGAGGCCATGGAGCGGAACGCACGAGAGGTGCGGGAGGAGCGGGAGGCGGCGGAGCAAAGGGCCACCCAGGCGACGAAGGATCAGGCCGATGCAGCAGCCAAGGCCCGGGCGGAGGCGGCAGCTGCGGAGACGGAGGCGGAGGCTTCGCACAACCAGCCTCCGCTGCTACCCATTCCCCTCCGCGCCGTGGCCCCCGACATTCCTGTGCCTCCGCTGGAGGAGGTCGACCAAGAACCGCTGGTAATGGAGCGGAGGGAGGACTCCGCGATCTTCATGGAGGGGGCACCGCCGGCAGCGCCAACCGGAGCGGGCCAAGGCGGCCTGTCGGCTGCGGCGGCAGAGCAGCCAGCCGGGGGTGAGCCGGAAGCAGGAGCCGGCCTCAAGGTGCAGCCGGCAATGCGCCGGCGCGCAGGGGGAGGCACCGCTGCGCCGGAGCCGCACCGAGCTACGGGTGCTAGCCAGACGGTGGAGGCCTTGGAGGCGGCCAGCACCGGCACGTCCGAGTGGACTCCCAGCGGCGGGACGGGTGAGCTGAATGTGGCGGCCCAAGAGGTTCGGAACCGGCTTCAGGCCCAAGCCGCCTCACTGCAGCAATACACCCAGGAGTTCCTTGCGACACGGGCCGTCATCCGGGTGAGTCTTCTATCTTTGGTTGTTTTGTTCTCTTGATTTCTTCCGTGGGGGCGCGTCAGCACACCCACTGGGTGTAGTCCCCGAGATTTGGGCCGAATACTGAGAAGTCGGGTCGGATCTTTCTTGACAACTACCTTATTCTCGCCTCCTGTCTAATCTTTCAGGAGTATCATAACCTCCGCGCTGCCACCTTCAACTCCCAGGCTCAGGAGCTGGGTCGAAGAACCGAAGACCTGATCAGCAGTCGGAGTACGTACTTTGTTTCGTTCATCTCCTGTGGGGGCGCGTCAGTGCACCCACTGGGTGTAGTCCCCGAGATTCGGGCCGACTGCTGAGCAGTCGGGTTGGATCTTTCCTGACGACTTCACCTTACTGGTTTTTCTTTTGTCTTTCATGCTCGCAGAAGCCAATGCCGACATAAGGGGGCAGCTCAGCGAGGCGCAGGCCGCCCTTCGTGCCAAGGAAACCGAGTACGATGCCTTGGTCCTGGAGCGTGACCGCCTGGCCAAGAATCTGGCTGACCAGGAGGAGAGCCACAAGGCGGCTCTGAAGAAGGCGCAGGATAACGAAGCCGCCCTGAAGGCCGAGTTCGAGACTGAAGCGGTGGGCTGGGCTGAGACCAGGTAAGCGCTGAATGAAGGCTTCGGCCGTATTGAGGATTTGATCGACGGTAAGCCGCTTTCCTCGCTCCTTGCCTGCCCCTTGCCGCCTGACTTGTGTTCTGACTTGGGCTGCTTTTTATTCTCTATGCATACTACTTTCCTGGCTACTTCGTCTTCACCGCCCAAACCATCGAGGCCCATCACAAAGCGCGCCGGCAGGCGGGGGCTAAAGTCGCGCTGGACGCGAGTCGGTTGCTTGAAGAGCAACTCTTGGCGGTCCAAGCGCGGCTGCAGCCGGCTCATCGTATGCTCCGCCGCCTCCAGCGCGCCGAAGCGCAGGTGTTGGCCACCCTCTGGCCAAGCGAGATGATTCCCCGCACCCCGAGTCGGACTGCCGACTGGCTGGAGGTTGCGGTTGGCCGCTTCGAGGCCTGGAAGGCGTCGGCGGCCCGGCTTGGAGCTGGGCGGGCGCTGGAGTTCGTCCGAGCTTGGTATTCGGGGCTGAACCTGGACCAGCTGCGCACCTGGCGGCTGGAGGCCGACGAAGAGCTAGCGGAGGTGCGGCCGGCTATCGCTCAGCGCGCGTCGACAATCGCCGAGTGTACTGACATCAGCGTCTTTGCTCCCGAGATTAATGATGACGGCGTTGCCCAACCGGAGGAGTGGTTCGGGCTGGACCCAGCGGCGGGTGAAGACTCGACAGAAGAGATCGCCTCCAGCGACGAAGGCGAAGACGACGAAGGAGAGGAAGGCGAAGAAGTCGAGCTGGCCGGTGGAACAGCCAGCCAGCCTCAGCCTGACCGTGCCTCCGGCAACGAGGCGCGCGCAAGCGCGCCTTCTGCGGGAGGCGGTGATCATGTCGGGGTTCGCAAGCCGGCCACTCCTCCAGCCGGCACTGCCGTCTCCACCGACCTGCCCGGCTCGTCAGTCGCTCCGCCGGCTTAATCTGCCGTCCTTGTTTTTTCCCGCTTGTTGCCTTCTGAACAATTTTATTAAGCTTCCGTAGTTCCACCCACTGGGGGTGTATCCAAACTATGTTGAATGCTGGCCTTTTGAAGGTCTTTTATGTAAATATTAACTTGTGCATGTTTGGTTTCCATTCACGTATGCTTTTTATCCTTAGGCTGTTTCCTTTGCCGCCTTCCCCTTTTGGGAAGGCAAGTACTCGAGCTTTCTTAGATTGGAGCGAGGTGAATGGAAGCCGGCCGGCTGGCTACTCTGGTAGTCGGTCGGTGGTGGGAGAGAAACCGGCTTTTGTTATATTAGTCTGTTAGTCCCTGGCCATTTTTCGTGTGGGCACCCGTTCCTGCCCTTAACTCTTGCCAGCCGGACAGCCGGTTCTTCGAACTGTGACATTTGGCAAGAGAAGGCTTGGGAGCCGGCACACTACTTGTCTGACTACGGGTAGGACTTCTAATATAACTCCAGGCGGCCAGTCCCCAGGCCGACTAGTCGAACCCGGTGCCGGACAGAAAAAAGTGAATGCAATGACAAGGCCATAAGCATGATACTTTACATTTATAGACAAAAGATGGCAGTCCCCGAGCTCTCCTCGGGGGCCCTATTGTCTCGTACTTAGTACAAAAGTTAGCGTGATACATACTGCATTTTAGTTGTAAAACCTTTGGAGGAGGTTGGCGTTCCATGGTTGTTCCGACTCCTTGCCCGAGTCGTCTCTCTTTCGTGCCTTCAGCTTCTGCGTGTCGATCAGGTAGTAGGAGTCATTGCCTAAGGCTCTGCTGATGACGAAGGGGCCCTCCCAAGGGGCCGAGAGCTTGTGCTGGCCGGCTGTTCGCTGGATCAGCCGGAGTACAAGATCGCCCTCTTGGAAGGATCTTGGCCTGACCTTCCGGCTGTGGTAGCGGCGCAGGCCCTGCTGATAGATGGCGGACCAGCTGAGGGCTAACAGCTGGCTTTCTTCCAGCAGGTCGACGCCGTCTTCTCGTGCTTCCTTGGCCTCCGCTTTCGTGTACATGGTTACTCGAGGCGAGTCGAACTCGATGTCAGTTGGGATGACCACCTCGGCACCATACACGAGGAAGAAAGGGGTGAAGCCGGTTGACTTGTTTGGTGTAGTGCACAGACTCCAGAGGATAGCCGGCAGCTCATCGAGCCAACAGCCGGCTGAACGCTCCAGTGGTACGATCAGTCGGGGCTTGATGACGGAAAGGATGAGGCCGTTGGCTCGCTCGACCTGGCCGTTTGACTGCGGGTGGGCAACGGATGCTAGATCCAACCGGATGCCTTGCGTCGCGCAGAAACGTGCCAAGGCTCCCTTGGCAAAATTTGTGCCATTATCGGTGATGATGCTGTGTGGCACGCCGTACCGAGTTGTTATATCTGCGATAAATGTGACGGCAGTCGGCCCATTCAGCTTCTTGATCGGCTTTGCTTCAATCCATTTGGTGAATTTGTCCACGGCGATAAGCAGATGTGTCATGCTGCCGCGTGCCGTCTTGAATGGGCCCACCATGTCCAGTCCCCAAACGGCGAAGGGCCAAGTGAGGGGAATGGTCTTGAGTGCCGAAGCCGGCATGTGTTGCTTGGAGCTGAAGAGTTGGCACCCTTTGCAATGTTTAACTAACTCCTTGGTGTCATCCAAAGCAGTCGGCCAAAAGAAACCATGGCGGAAGGCTTTGGCGACGAGTGATCTTGAGGCCGCATGGTGGCCGCATTCTCCTTGGTGGATGTCTCCGAGGATTGCAATGCCCTTCTCTTGCTCGACGCATCGCTGGAGGACTCCAGTGACACTGCACTTGACGAGCTCTCTGTTGACGATTGTGTATGCTCCGGCTCGGCGTTGGACTTGTCTTGCCTCTACTTAGTCAGCCGGCAGATCTTGGTTTATTAGGAAGTTGAGGATGGATTGAGCCCATGACGGAGCTGCGACTTCTTCTATTGCCAAAACGGCTACTGCGACCAGGGCGGGCGGGCTGGGCGGTGAAATGCTGGAGTCGGCCGCCGCCTGTTGTGTTGGTGTAGTCTCCGAGCCGACTACCGCAGTCCCTGAGCCGGGTGAGGCAGTCCCCGGGTCGGGCGCAACTATGGAAGTCCCCGAGCCGCCTGCTGATACCCCCTGGCCGACTATCAAAGTCGTCGGGCCACCTGCTTGGTTCTTCGAGCCAGACCCGGCCGCGTCGGGGTCAGGCGGCACGAAGATGGAATCAAACTCTGGAGACGGCTTGATAGACGGCTTGAGGAGGCGTTGTAGAGAGACGCCGGTTGGTATTGCTTGCCGGGTGGAGCCTATTCGAGCCAGAGCATCAGCTGGCTCGTTGTCGGCTCGCGGTACGTGGAGGAACTCGCATCCTTCAAAATACCCACTGATCTGCTGAACGTGGAGGAACTCGCATCAGCTGGCTCGTTGTCGACGAGGAAGTCGGCCAATGCTTGGGATTTGATGGCGGTGCGAGGCTGGTAGAAGATCGCGTAAGGGGCCAGCTCGATGGCCCATTTCGCCACCCGACCGGATGCATCCCGGCTGCCTATGATCTCGGCCAGCGGGGCGGTGCATACGACCGTGACGGGATGCTCTTGGGAGTAGGGCTTCAGCTTCTTGGCGGTGAAGTACACGCCATAACACATCTTTTGGTAGTGCGGGTAGTTCTACTTCGAGGCGGACAGTACCTCGCTCAAATAGTACACCGGCCTCTGGACCGGCTGGGCTCAGCCCTCTTCTAGGCGTTGGACTACGATGACGGTGCTGAACACCCGGCTGGTTGCGGCAATGTAGAGGAGCATGGACTCTTTCTCAATCGGCGCTGCCAGGACTGGCGGTGTGGCCAGCATCTTCTTCAGCTCATGGAAAGCTTGATCAGCTTGGTCATTCCACTCGAAGTGAGTGGTCTTCTTCATGAGGCGGTAGAGGGGGAGAGCTTTCTCTTCGAGCCAGCTGATGAAGCGGTTCAGGGAGGCCAAGCACCCGGTGAACTTCTGGATGTCTCAAAGCTTGGTGGGAATCGCCATTTTCTCAATGGCCTTGATCTTCACCGGGTTGCATTAGATGCCGCATTCGGAGACCAGGAAGCCTAGGAGCTGGCCGGCTGGCACTCCGAACATGCATTTCTCGGTGTTGAGCTTGATTTGGAAACGGCGTAGGTTCTCAAATGTTTCCTTGAGGTCTTCCAACAAGGTGCCGCGCTTCTCCGTCTTCACCACAATGTCGTCTACGTAGACGTGGGCATTTCTGCCGAGTTGCCTGAGGAGGCACTTCTGCATGCAACGCTGAAAAGTGGCACCGGCATTTCTCAAGCCGAATGTCATAGTCAGGTAGCAGAAGGCTCCGAATGGCGTGATGAAGGCGGTCTTCAGGCGGTCTGCTGGATCTAACTTTATCTGGTGATACCCTGAGTAAGCATCCAAGAAACTCAACAGCTTGCATCCGGCCGTGGAGTCTATCACTTGGTCAATCCTTGGCAGGGCAAAGGGATCTTTGGGGCAGGCCTTGTTGAGGCTCGTGTAGTCTATACACATGCGCCACTTGTTTTTCTTCTTTAGCACGAGGACCGGGTTGGCGAGCCACTCTGGAAAGAAAACTTCCATAATGAAGCCGGCTGCCAGAAGCCGGGCTATCTCCTCTCCCACAATCCTGCGTTTCTCCTCCGACAGTAGGCGGAGGGGTTGTTTGACTGGTTTGGTGTCTTCTTGGACGTGTAATTTGTGCTCGGCAAATTCCTTCAGAACACCCGGCATATCCTTGGGGGACCATGCAAAGATGTCCCGATTCTCACGGAGGAAGTCGGCGAGCTCGCCTTCTATTTGCTGTTTAGGTATGCCCCGATGACGGCAAACCTCTCTGGGTGCTCGGGGTCAAGAAGTATCTTCTTTGTCTCCTTGGCCGGCTGGAAAGATCCTTGGGCATCATACTCCTTGGGATCGGGGGACAGGGCCGACTGCTTGCCGGCCATGGCCACGACCCAGTCCAACATCTTCTTCTCTTCGGGAATCACAAGGGACTCGGCCAGCCGGCTGCTGGCTGCTGCGCACTCAGAGGACTTCTTGTAATCGCCGGCTATGGTGATGACGCCTTTGGTGCTTGGTATCTTCATCTTGAGGTATGCATAGTGGGGAACTGCCATGAATTTGGCCAAGGCAGGTCGGCCAAGCAATGCATGGTAAGGGCTCTCCAGGTCCACCACTTCAAACCAGATCGCTTCTCGGCGAAAATGCTCCTTGTCCCCAAAACGTACATCAATCTTGATCTTGCCAATGGGGGCGCAGGACAGGCCGGGTACGATGCCATGGAACACTGTCCGAGTAGGCATGAGTTGCTTTGTCTTGACGTTCAGCTTCTCCAGGGTGTCGCGGTACAAGATGTTGATGTTGCTCCCATCGTCTATCAACACACGGGAGAAGCGGGCGGCGCGTCTGTCCGTTGCAAGGGTGGCATCCAGAACCAACGCATAAGAGCCGGGAGATGGCATCACCTCTGGGTGGTCGGCCCGGCTTTTTCTGACCAGTGCATGTGCTTGGCGGGGTTGGCAGCAACCATGCTGACTTCCTGGTTCTCTCGGTGTTTGCTGCGTCGGTCTTCGGGCTGGCTTGTAAAGACGATATAGGCGGCATGCTCGTCGGGGAACTCATCATGCACTGCTCCGACTGCGGGCCGAGCAGCCGGCGGCGGCGGAACCGGAGGCGGCGGGCCGGCAGGCGGAGGCGGCGCGAGCCCTTCGCCTTTGAAGATTCGGGTGAGCCAATGGCACTTCCGGGTTGTGTGGTTGGACGGCTTCGCGCCGCTGTGGAACTTGCGCGGGGCGTCGACAGTTTGCTCGTAGGAGAAGGCCGGCTGCCAAGCCGGCCTGCCGCCCTTGGGTTTCTTGGGCGCGGGCCGCCCTTCAGCCGGCACGTCTTTGACTGTGGCCACCTGTCGACTGGCGGGAGGCAGCGCGGGGCCCTAGCGCTTGTGGTCGTTCGAGTGTGGGCGTCGGCCGGAATCCCCAGCCGGCGTCTTGGGCGTCGGGTTGAGTACTTTTCTGGATGCGTCTACCCAGAGCTCGGTCTTCATTGAGGAGTCGGCGGTGGCGTACTTGTCCGCTATGTCCAGAAGCTCGTCGAGGGTAGTCGGCTCGTCGCAGAGAAGCTTGTGCTTGAGGAGGGTGCCTTCTCGGCACCCGGCTGTGAAGTATTCTATGGCTTGCACCTCGTGCACCCCTTCGCAAGAGTTGCGGAGCTCGGCCCAACGCGTGAGGTAGTCGCGAGTTGACTCGGCAGGGCCTTGTGCGCACAAGGAGAGCTGTCTGGGCTTGGGAGCCCGCTTGTAGGTGCTGGTGAAGTTGCGGACGAAAGCTTCTGTGAAATCTAACCAGCTGTTGATGCTGTGTGGTTTGAGGCTGTTGAGCCAGGTCCGCGCCGTGCCTTGCAGCATGAGGGGCACGTACTTCACGGCAACGCACCGGTTGCCGTTGGCTATGCTAACCGTCGTGGAGTACTCGATCAACCAATCTTTCGGCTTCACAGAGCCGTTGTACTTGGGCGTGTCTCTTGGGAGCGAGAACCCTTTGGGGAAGGGCTCGTCACGGATGCGGGGGCCGAAGCAAGGCGGACCGACATCGTCTTCTTCTTCCAGCCCCAGGCATCGCGCCAGGCGGTCGATCCGATGGCGGGCGTCATTCTCGCCGACTCCTTCGCGGCGACCTAGCCGGCCGCTGAGAGTCGGATGCGCAACAGGCGGCGGGGTGGGATATCTCTCTCCACGGGGCCGGGGCGGAGGCGGGTTGCCCCGCACTCCACGGCCCGAGGGTGGCCTTCTACATCTCGCTCGATGGAGATCCGGGTTTGGCTTTGGCTGGCAGCCGGCTCTTTCTCGCGCCGCGCGCGGTCTCTACCCGCAGTCGGCGTCCGGGACGTCGCGCCGTGATCTCGGCGCGGGGGAGGGCTTTCCGCGCGGGCGTCGGCTTCGTGTCGCTGCGCGGCTGCATCAATCATCTGCTGGATGCGTCAGGTCATGTGGGGGAGTTCTTCGGCCCCCTGTCCGTCTAGCTCGTCTACGGCCGCCTGGGCGGCGCGCAAGTTCTCGAGTGGAGTGGCGTAGACCGGGTGGTCGACTCCTAACGTGTCGGCAATGACAGCGCCATGCTGTCCGACAACGCCGACCCGGCTGGGCCCGCCTGGGGGCGGCGTGCCAAAGGCGGCATGGTCGGCCTCGCGTCGGTGGGCCTCAGCGAGGCGTCTCATGGAAACCAACTTCCGGCCCTCCGCGAGGAAGGCGAGGCGGCGAGCCTCTAGTGCTTCAGCGTCGGTGTCGGCCGGGAGGGGGATGGACAAGTCGTGGACCGCCGCGTGCGGGGCGTCGTAGGCGCTCTCGTCAGCAGCGCCGTCGTGGCCGATGACCATCACCTCGGGGGTGACAGTGTCGCAGCCATCGGCTCGGGGAAGCGGGTCGTTGTAGATCGTGACGTTGGTGGGGAAGGTATCGAATGAGGCCGTGTCGGAGTCGATAGGCATCAGATCGGTGGAGCCAACTGGCTCCAAGTCCACAGCAGGATCGCCGGAGACATGGAGCCGACCGAGGAGGTTGACGAGGTGGTCGGTGCCCGCGTCGGAGGCGAGCTCGTCGGAGATGAGGGTCTTGTCGAGGAGATCAGCGAGGCTGCTCGCTGCGCAGGCGTTGGTGACGCCTTGCAGCGCGTCGTGGCAAGCGCCATCGGGCGTGCCGGGCTGGCTACGCTCACGGGGGAGGAAGAGGGTTCCCGTCCAGAACAGGTCTCCGGACGACGGTGCACCTGGCCCCACGGTGGGCGCCACATGTCGGGTGGTAGGTGCGACATATGCCAACGGGTGGCTTATCATTGTGGGAACCAGTAAAACATCGCCGGTGCCTGGAAACGGGATGAGGTGAAGACATGCACGCCGGCGAATCTTACCCAGCTTCGGGGCTCTCCGTGGAGATAACACCCCTACTGCTGCTCTGCGGGGACTCCGCATGATCACTAGATGAACAAGTAGCTACACGATGCTCCTTGAGCTGTTTGGCAAGAGGAGGAAGACGGGCTCTGCTTTCTCTCTTCTCCTCCCTACGTGGTGTCTAAAACTAGCAGGGATCAACCCTTTGCATGGGTGTCCCAGGGGGTTTATATAGGCCTACCCTCCGGGGGTATAATGGTAATCCAGCTGGGCGTGGGGCCCAGCCGTCTATGTCTTCGCTCTTCGGCTTCTGCGCCGGCTGCTGGGGCCCGCCGGCTGGTGGGTCCCGCCGGCTACCGGCTCCTTGGTCGACAGGCAGGCCCCACTGTCCAGGGCCTTGTCGGTGGCTGGTTATTGTTGCTCAATTTTGGTGACGAGGGCTTCGCCGAGGTAAGCGTGGCTACAGTGCTGCCGTCCGGCGGGTGACCACTGTAGCCTCACTGTGTCTTGTCTCCTTAATGGGGCATCTCCTTCGAGGGGGTGGCCAGCCGGCTGGAGAGAGCCGGCTCCGTCTTGGGCCGACTGGGGGAGGCCAGGCCGCCTTCGGGTGTCTCTCTGCCCGAAGGGGCCACCGCCCGTGGGCCGTACTGGTAGCCCGTCGTGGATGACATCAGGGTCAACATGGCAACAGTGCTGCGCCGGACGGGTCATGGCCACCCGTACGGCGCACTGTGCCAGGCGCGCTCCGGGATTCGGGGGTGGCAGGCTTCACTGTAGCGACGCCCCGTCACATCACCGTTATGTGGATGCAGACTTCGAGGGTACGGTCTTGACCGCTTTATGGGAGCCGGCTCCTTGGAGTTGGCCTTCTCGCAGCCGGCTCCTCAGAGCCGGCCCTCCCGCGGCTTTCTTCATGAGGGCTGAAGTCGGGCCGCCTTCCGATAGCCGGACTGGGAGACAGCCGACCAGGGGAAGGCGGCCCCATGTCTTGGATTCTTGAGAGCCGGATCGGCTCGTAATTTTTTTAGAAAGGCCAGGGGGAGCCGGCTAGGCTACCCGTGGTCACTTACTCCGACAGACCGACTTCCATCGGAACAGTACTGTACGTGGAGAGACAGCTGGGTCCACGGCAGCCGCAAGGAAGTGCCTCCTTATTACGCGCAAAATAATTATTCCTCCACCTGACAGCGAGGACCCATCGGACGGGTCACCAGTATTTTGCGAAAAAAATCGCTTCCCCCTGACTGCTGGGACCCACCGGACGGGCCACCGTATTTCGTGAAAAAACATTCCCCCCGCTGTCAGCTCGGACCCACCGGAAGTGCCTCCTTATTACGCACACAAAAATGAATACTCCCCCGCCTAGCTGGGACCCACCTTGGTGGGAGGCTGACTTGTGGGCCTACTAAGTTGACGAGGACGAAGGGCTTTGTCAACTTAGTCAATATGAACGATTCTAGCTCCAGTGACCGTACGATGTCCATCCAACGGCCGTAGTGCTTCTTCAACCTTTGGTCTTCTTGCTCCAGCCTCCCAAAGTAGCGCCGGTCATGCCGCATGCTCCTGCCTCCCGTGGCCGGTTGTGCTGCCGCAGAGGCCTCACCGCCCCCTACTATTCCCACCGCTGGCCAGGCCCTGCGGCGACGGCAGCCTCACACCGCAGCCGAACCAGTGAGCCCTCGTACTCCTCTTCGCGCGGGCTTCCACTGCCGCGTCTTCCCCGGCTCTGCGCCGTCCCCTTCCTAGGCCTCGCCGTCGTCCACCGCCGTGGTGCTCTCGGCGCGGCATGGTCAATGTGGTCAACGACCGACTTCCATCGGAAGAGTACTGTGCATGGAGACACTGACAGCTGGGTCCACGGCCGCAGCAAGGAACTGCCTCCTTATTACGCGCAAAATAATTATTCCTCCACCTGACAGCAGGGACCCACCGGACAGGCCACCGTATTTCATGAAAAAAACGTTTGCCCCTGACTGCTGGGACCCACCATCTACATCTTCGCACGCAAGAAAGTGCCTGACAGTCAGGACCCACCTGGTCGAAGCTTACGTAGCATTGTCATTCTGGTCGCGGACGTGTACGTACATATATACTGGTCGATGTAGAGGTGCTCACGTGTCGTAGTAGAGGCGCGCACGTAGCATGTACATGTACGTACAGCGGCCAGGGTGCAAGAAAGAAAATACGGCCACGTATGTGTACATACGGGCGGGCTCTCGAACGCCTACTCGCGCATAGTACGGCCAGGGCTCGTGTACATGGCTGGGTCGGAATGGAGAAACAGCGTCGTCGTCATGTTCATGGGGAGGCAACGGAATGCGTCGTGTTCATGAGGAGGCAACGGAATGCGTTGTGTTCATCGGGGGGGCTTGGACGGAACATGAGATGGAAACGAGGCCTGGCGTACCGCAGAATGGAGGAAACGTCCTTGTGTTCGACCGGCCACGTTCGGAACGGGATTCTGTTGATCGGGAGGGGTCTGGCGTACCGCAAAATGGAGGAAACGGACCTCCTACGGTCGAAACGGGGATCCTGTTGATCGGGAGGGGTGTGGCGTACCGCAAAACGGACGAAACGGACTTGTGTTGGAGCGCTACGGTCGAAACGGGGGTCCTGTTCATCGGGAGGGGTGTGGCGTACCGCAAAACGGGACTCCACGGGATATTATTCATCTCCACCGTCGACCCCCTCCAGCCTCCATGAGCTACTGTTCATCCACCGTCGACCTCCTCCAGCCTCCTCCTGTGACTGTTCATCCATGGGCTCCTGTTCATCCAGCCACCACCGCACGCTACTCCACCGGCTACTGTTCAACCATCCCTCTCCACGGGCTCCTGTTCAACCACCCCTCCATGGGCTACTGTTCATCCTGCCCTCCACCGTCTACTGTTCATCCTGCCCTCCATGGAGTGGTCCTGTTCATCTAGCCCTCCACGGGGTCCTGTTCATCCAGCCCCAACCAGCTCGATCGATCGGGGTCCTGTTCATCCAGAGGCAACACCACGGGGTCCTATTCATCCACCCCCACCAGGAACTGTTCATCCAACCCCCCTGCAACGCTCACTGTTCATCCAGAGGCAGCATCGATCGGCTTCAGTTAGCAGCAGTAGCGAAGGAATCGCTTGATCGGGTTCAGTTAACAGCCATCTATCGATCACTCGGGTTCTGTAACGCGTAGCCTGCAGTGCAATCGCTTGGGTTCAGTTAGAGCCCAACGCCTCGCTCGGGTTCAGTTAGAGCCAACGCCTCGCACACACGCGCGTACGTGTACGAGAGAAACGCGCATCGCTCGGCCCCCGACCTCCCACTGTAACCGGGAACTCCCCGAAATTTTCCTCCCCCTCGCTTCTACCACGGTTTTTTCCGTCATGGACGGCCCAAAGAATATCATGTAGCTGCGTCTCCGGCCCGCCCAGGACGAAAAGCCCATTTTCTGTCATGATTTTTTGTCATAGAAGTAGGAGCCCACCACATCTATGATGATACCAGGTTTTGTCACAATTATCGTCATAGAAGTGTCATATGTATGACAGAAAAAAATTTGGTCGGCCGAAAATGTCACGGATGTGTCTTTTTTTGTAGTGTCTTCAATATAAAACCACTCTGAGGGCCACTCCTTGGATGCCTTCTTCGGAGTGCCGGACAGATATCCTATCCCGGCTATGCGCCATACTTTGGCACCGCCCACCTCGAATATGGATCCCTTTTGGTAGCGAGGGACAAGGCAGAAGAGCTTCCTCCATAGCTCGAAATGGGCCTTGCAGTCCAGGAATAGCTCGCAAAGAGCAACATAGCCCGTGATGTGCAGAATGGAGCCCGGTGTGAGATTGTGCAGTTGGAGGCCGTAGTACTCAAGGATACCCTAGAGGAAAGGATGGATTGGGAATCCAATGCCTCTCAAAAGAAAAGACACGAAGCACACTCGATCCCCTTCTGAAGGATTCAGGAAATTTTCTGCTAGGGCCTCGCCAGTAAAGGATGTTAATCCTGCCCAAACGGGGACTAGATCCAGAGGGGGGGAGATAGCCCTGCACCTGGAGCTTGGTCAGCTGGGCATGGGGTACAGAGCAGCTCTCCCAATTGCCTTTTTGAGGGCCGTAGGGGCGGGAGGAAGAACTAGGAGCGCTAGCCATGGTTGAGTGGTTCCTCGAGGCAAGCTCGAAGGATTCTCACCTGGCGTGGAATGGCATCTGAGATTTGATCTCCTTAAATAGGCACCTTCCGTATGTTGTCAAGGGGTTATCTGTAAAAACGCTTGGGTCCTTCATATTCGTTTGCCACGTGGAAGCTAAGGCGGCGGGAGCACAGAAGCCGAAGGGTACGACATTTAATGAAAACCGAGTTGTTCGAAGAATTCACCTTACTAAGACCGAAGATGTAAGGGCCGAATATATCCCCTCAGTTCAGATGCTTTGAAGTATTCGGTGGAGGAACACGCCTTGCAATGCCGAAGACAACTTGCGCGTCGGACATGTCATCATTGAAGACTGGTTCGGGGCCTACTGAGGAGTCCTGGATTACGGGGCCCTCAGGCAGCCAGGCTATGTGACATGGGCCGGACTGATGGGTCGTGAAGATACAAGATGGAAGGCTTTTTCCCGTGTCCGGATGGGGACTCTCCTTGGTGTGGAAGGCAAGCTTAGCGTGTGCATATGAAGATTCCTTTCTCTGTAAACCGACTCTATACAACCCTAGCCCCCTCCGATGTGTATATAAACCAGAGGGTTTAGTCCGTAGGGATAATCATAATCATACAGGCTAGACAGTTAGGGTTTAGCCATTACGATCTCGAGGTAGATCGACTCTTGTAACCCCTATACTCATCAAAGTCAATCAAGCAGGAAGTAGGGTATTACCTCCATTAAGAGAGCCTGAACCTGGGTAAACATTGTGTCCCCTGCCGCCTGTTACCCTCGATCCTTAGACGCATAGTTCGCGACCCCCTACCCGAGATCTGCCGGTTTTGACACTGAGGGAGTCCTGGATTAGGGGGTGTCCGGATGGCCGGACTATACCTTCAGCCGTACTCCTGGACTATGAAGATACAAGATTGAAGACTTTGTCCCGTGTCCGGGAGGGACTTTCCTTGGCGTGGAAGGCAAGCTTGGCGATACGGATATGTGGATCTCCTACCATTGTAACCGACTTTGTGTAACCCTAACCCTCTCCGGTGTCTATATAAAACGGAGGGTTTTAGTCCGTAGGACAACATACAGAACAACAATCATACCATAGGCTAGCTTATAGGGTTTAGCCTCTCCGATCTCGTGGTAGATCTACTCTTGTACTACCCATATCATCAATATTAATCAAGCAGGACATAGGGTTTTACCTCCATCAAGAGGGCCCGAACCTGGGTAAAACTTCGTGTCCCTTGCCTCCTGTTACCATCCGGCCTAGTCGCACAGTTCGGGACCCCCTACCCGAGATCCGCCGGTTTTGACACCGACATTTGCGCTTTCATTGAGAGTTCCTCGGTGTCGTCGCTGTCAGGCTTGATGGCTCCTACTATCATCGATAGTGATGTGGTCCAGGGTGAAACTTGTTTCCCCGGACAGATCTCTGTCTTCGGCGGCTTTGCACTGCGGGATAAATTGCTTGGCCATCTGGAGCATATCGAAAGCTACGCCCCTGGCCGTTAGGTCAGGTTTGGAAGTTTAAACTACACGGCTGACATCCGCGGGGACTTGATCTTCGACGGAGTCGAGCCACTGCCGAGCGCGCCGCACTATCACGACGGGCATGATCTAGCTCTGCCGCCGAACAGTGCCCTGGAGGCCGCACCTGCATCGGCTTCGGCCCTTAATTCGAAGCCAACTGCGTCGATCGAGGATGGGTGGTTGGACGCCGCCTCGGGGGCTACAATCCCAACAACGATCGAGCCGAACACCAGCCCCGCACTCCGCGAGACTCGTGACTCTAAGGAGCCGGACTCCTCCCCGGACTCTGAACCTTCCACGCCCCTGCCGATCGAATCCGATCTGGCACCGATCATGGAGTTTACCGCCGCGAACATCTTTCAGCACTCGCCCTTCGGCGATATTATGAAATCACTAAAGTATCTCTCTTTGTCAAGAGAGCCCTGCCCGGATCATGGCCAGCAGGATTGGGATGCGTAAGACGAAGAAATTCGACGCCCACCCACCACCCACTTTGTAGCCACTGTCGACGATTTAACCGACATGCTCGACTTCGACTCTAAAAACATCGACGGTATGGACGACGATGCGGGAGGCAAAGAAGAACCACCACCCACAGGGCGCTGGATGCCCACCTCATTGTCGGAGTAATGGGCCACGGGTAGGCTAACCCGAGTCCCAGAACCTTTCAAGACATCGGGGCAGGCTGCACCCCTCAAGACACCAGGATGAAGAGCCGCCTTCTGAGAAGTCGGTAGCAAGGCAACCAACTAGCCACTCGCGGGCGAGCCCCAGGAACGACTTCAGGATAAGCCAACTCCTGACTGCCGACTTCCCAAGAAGCCGACCTTGGGGAGTCGGATCGCGACTCCAACAAACCCCATATCCTCATTGGGAGGGATAGACCAGGGAGTGGCTACAGTAAAGCCCGCTCCCGCCCCTTACCAGGGGCAGGCATGGCCACGGCATGCCGTACCCGGGGAGATCTCTGTGCGGCGTGGCACTGTTGCCGTGCCGGCCCTGACATCAGCACCGAAGGACCGAATCCTGCGCCGACGACGGCTTGTCTATACGACCCTGGGGCGGCCGGTCCCACCAGCCAGTGGGACCCCAGGAGACGGCAAGTGCGCCACCAGTCGGCCCCCGAGAGTCGGCCAGACCCTCCCCCGGGGCCCACGCACTATTAATCAGATGTGACGGAGAGTGGCAATAGTGATCGCCCGCCAGGCGGCGGGGCTGTTGCCACGACTCCATGACCAAGACCGCGTCATCAGAAGCACGGCTATAGTAATCAGCTGCCGGCAAGACCCGCCCGTGGCCGACGCGGCCTGTCGGCTCCGTACCTAGCCAGTCGGCGGGGCCCACCAATCGGCGGGCCCCAGCAGTCGGCGGGGAAGACGGATGCCGAAGGCACTAACGGATGGGCCCGCATCTAGCCGGATTACCATTGTACCCCTGGGGGTAGGCCTATATAAACCCCCCAGGGCACCCATGCAAAGGGTTGGAAACCATTAGCTCTAGACCAGATCATATAGGAGGGAGAGAGCTAGCCTTGCCCTCTCCTCCCTCCAGGAAATAGCTCACGGAGCAATCGTGTAAACACTTGGCCATAGTGATCATGCGGAGACCCTGTAGAGCAGCAGTAGGGGTATTATCTCCCCGGAGAGCCCTGAAGCTGGGTAAGATTCGCCGGCGTGCATGTCTACGCCTCATCCCGTTTCCAGGCACCCGCGACGTTCTACTCGCCCCCACCATGATAAGCCATCCTTTGGCATATGTCGCACCCAACCCCCGACATTTGGCACCCACCGTGGGGCCTGGTGCACCGTCATCCGGAGACCTGTTCTGGACGGGAACCCTTTTCCTCCCTGGCGAGCGTAGCCAGCCAGGCACGCCAGACGGAGTTTGCACCGACGCGCTGCACGGCGTTGAGATTGCCTGCGCAGCTAGCCGCCTCGCCGAACTTGTCGGCGAAGTTCGCCTCTCCGACGAACCTGCATCCAACGCAGGCACGGGCGGCTCCGAGAGCCTCCTCGCGGGCCTCCTCAATCAACTCCACGTCTCCGGCGAGCCTGCCGTGGACTTGGGGTCTGTAGGCTCCACCGACCCGATGCTGGTCGACTCCGACACCGCGTCGCTCGACGCATTCTCCACTAATGTGGTGGTCTACGACGAACCTCTCCCTCGCGCGGAGAGCGACGGAAGCACCATCACCGAGGTGCTCATCATCAGTCATGACGAGCTTCCTGGCGGAGGAGCCCATGACCCACTTGGCGCGGCACTACAAGACCTGACTGCCCCCATTCTGGAAGATGCTGACGCGGAGACGTTGGAGGCGCGCCGCCTTCAGCTCGTCGAAGGTGCGAAGAAGCTGGCCAGCATGAGACACTTGTCAGAAGCCTACCAGCGAGAGATGGATCACGCTATTGGTGGCTCGCCAGCCCCAACTGGGCCCAGCCGCCTTGGCACGGTCCAGCAGCGCAGCGTAGCCATCGCCAACCTATTCGGGGCAAGTCGCCCTGTGTACGCTACACCTGCGGAGAACATTCGAGCCGCCCAGGCGGCGGCGGACGAGCTAGACAATTTCGAGGGCGAAGAGTGCCGCCTGATGATGGAGCGAGTCCAGCGGCTCCTCGACGCGGCTGCTGTGCAGAACGAGGCCGGCTGCCGCACAGAGGCGCCACGGCGGCAAAACGACGACCTTCGCCGAGACCAAGGCGCGACATCTCGAACACCAACTGACGGCGCCCGAGGAAGAAGATACAAGGATCTGACTGTCAGCCACAGTCGGACTCACATTACCATGGAGCGCGACCAAGACGGCCGCCCGAGAGCAGTGGAACGACGAGACAACTGTCCGCCTCCTCCTCCTCATAGGGAATGGCGAGTCTCCCCGCCGCCTGTTGATCATCCGATTCTTGGCGACCACCTTGGCCGCCGAGAGGGAGTCGGGGAAAACGACGCCCGCCACCGGATCGACCGGCTTCACCGATCCCTGGCACTGGAAGAAGAAGACGAGTTGGGTCCGCCTTGTTTCAGGCCCCGCATTCGAGACGAGCCCTTTCCCAAAGGGTTCACGCTCCCAAGAGACACGCCCAAGTACATTGGCTCCGTGAAGCCGGAAGACTGGCTAGTCGACTACTCCACGGCTGTCAGCATAGCGAACGGCAACAACCATGTCGTCGTAAAATACGTTCCGCTCATGCTCCAGGGCACGGCCCGGACATGGCTGAACAGCCTGAAGCCCCGCAGCATCAACAGCTGGGTCGACTTCACCGAAGCATTCGTCCGCAACTTCTCCAGCACATACAAGCATCCTCCCAAGCCTCGTCAGCTCTCCTTGTGCATGCAAGGTCGAGACGAGTCGACTCGCGACTACCTCACGCATTGGGCCGAGCTTCGGAACTCCTGCGAGGGCATGCACGAGGTGCAGGATATCGAGTACTTCACCGCCGGGTGCAAAGAAGGCACCCTCCTCAAGCACAAGCTCCTCTGCGATGAGCCAGAAACCCTTGACGAGCTACTGATCATAGCAGACAAGTACGCTACGGCCGACTCCTCCATGAAGGCGGAGATTCAAGTTAGCGCAACTGGCAAAGTGGCCCCTCAAGCTCCAAGAACTCCGGCGGGAGATGCCAGTCGGCGGCAACAGCAGAGCGACCACAAGCGCAAGGCCCCACAGCCGGCTTCCAGCAGCCGGCAGGTTGCGACAGTTGAAGCCCAGCAGCCGGATGGGCAGCCTCCACCCAAGCGACAGAAAGGTGGCAAGCCCAACTGGTTGCCGGCCTTCTCATACGAGCAAACCCTGGATGGTCCTTACAAGTTCCATAGCGGCGCGAAGCCGTCGAATCACACCACCCGGAAGTGCCACTGGCTCACCGGGATCGCCAAAGGAGACGGCCTCCTACCTCCCCCACCTGCTGGGCAGCCGCCGTCGCCTCCGCCCCAGCAGCCGGCTGTCAGGCCAGTCGATGCAGTACAAGACGAATACCCCGAAGAACACGGAGCCTATGTGGTATTTACCAGTATGGCTGATGATCGACGCAGCAGGCGGCTGCAGCGACAAGAGGTGAATGCAGTAGCATCAGAGACGCTAGAGTTCATGCACTGGTCCGAAAAGCCTATCAGCTGGAGCAGGGCTGATCACCCAGAGGTGATGCCGAGTCCGGGCTCTTATGCCTTGGTCTTGGATGCCACCTTTGCCACAGATAGACGAGCTGCTCGTTTATCGCGAGTTCTGATAGATGGAGGCAGCAGCATTAACATCCTGTACAAGGACACCATGGAGAAATTAGGAATCAAGCAAAGACAGCTTCAGAACAGCCGGACTATGTTCCACTGCATTGTTCCTGGGCTTTCCTGCTCACCAATCGGCAAGATCCTGATGGACGACCTCTTCGGAGACAAAGATCACTTCCGCCGAGAGTCAGTTTGGTTTGAGGTGGTGGACCTTGAGAGCCCATACCATGCACTACTTGGCCGACCCGCTTGGCCAAGTTCATGGCGGTCCCCCACTACGCCTACCTCAAAATGAAGATGCCCAGTTCCAGGGGGATTCTGACCATAGCTGGCGACTATCGGAAGTCGTCTGCTTGTGCGGCTGAGAGCAGTCGGCTAGCCGAGTCCCTGGTGATCACGGCCGAGAAGCGGCTCCTTGAACGGGTTGTGGCGATGGCCGGCAAGCAGCCAGAGGTATCGCCTAACCCAAAGGAGTCGGAGGCTGAGGGTTCGTTCAAGCCGGCTAAGGAGTAAAAGAAGATACCCTTGGATCCGGAGCACCCAGAGAGGTATGTTGTCGTAGGCGCAAACCTCGACAGCAAATAGGAAGGCGAGCTCGTCGATTTCCTCTGTGAGAATCGGGACATCTTCGCATGGTCCCCCAAAGACATGCTAGGTGTACCGACGGAATTCGCCGAGCACAAGCTACATGTCCGATCTGATGCAAAGCCGGTCAGGCAGCCCCTGCACCGCCTGTCAGAAGAGAAGAGAAGAGTTGTCGGAGAAGAAATAGCCCGACTCCTAACAGCCGGCTTCATTATGGAAGTATTCTTTCTAGAGTGGCTAGCAAATCCGTTCCTGGTACTGAAGAAGAACAAGCAGTGGCGAATGTGTATTGACTACACGAGCCTCAACAAGGCCTTCCCCAAGGACCCGTTTGCTCTACCAAGAATTGATCAGGTGATAGACTCCACCGCCGGATGCGAGTTGTTGAGTTTTTTGGATGCATATTCAGGATATCACCAGATCAAGTTGAACCCGGCTGACAGACAGAAGACCGCCTTCATCACGCCATTTGGAGCCTTCTGCTACCTCACCATGACGTTCGGCTTGAGGAATGCCGGCGCCACCTTTCAGCGTTGCATGCAGAAGTGCCTCCTCAAGCAACTCGGGAGAAACGCCCACGTCTACGTGGACGATGTGGTGGTGAAGACGGAAAAGCGTGGAACACTGCTGGAAGACCTCAAGGAGACCTTTGAGAACCTGCGCCGATTCCAGATCAAGCTCAACCCTGAGAAGTGCATCTTCGGAGTACCAGCCGGCCAACTCCTTGGCTTCCTGGTCTCTGAACGCGGCATAGAGTGCAACCCTGTAAAGATCAAGGCCATTGAGAGGATGGAGGTACCCAGCCGACTGCAGGACGTGCAAAAGTTCACCGGCTGCTTGGCGTCCATCAGCCGGTTCATCAGTTGGCTGGGCGAGAAAGCTCTCCCCTTATACCAACTCATGAAGAAGACCACTTTCTTCGAATGGAACCACAAGGCGGACGAAGCTTTTCTCCAGTTGAAGAAGATGCTGACTACTCCACCCGTTCTGGCGCTCCGACTCCTAAGGAACCTATGCTCCTGTACATCGCCGCCACCAGCCGAGTAGTTAGCACGGTCATTATAGTGGAACGCAAGGAGGAAGGCAAGGCACTACCTGTCCAGAGACCGGTATATTACCAGAGCGAAGTATTGTCGGCCTCCAAGCAGAACTACCCCCACTACCAGAAGATGTGCTATGGCGTACACTTTACCGCCAAGAAATTGAAGCCTTACTTTCAAGAGCATCCAATCACTGTGGTCTGCATGGCCCCACTTGCCGAGATCATCGGAAGCTGAGATGCTTCTGGCCGAGTGGCCAAGTGGGCCATAGAGCTGGCTCCCTACACCATCCACTAGCAGCCCCGCACCGCCATCAAGTCACAAGCACTGGCCGACTTTCTCATCGACTGGGCCGAGACCCAGTACCCTACCTCCAGCGCCCGACTCCACCCATTGGCGGATGCATTTCGACGGCTCCAAGATGCGCACCGGCTTGGGAGCTGGCGTCGTCCTCACTTCCCTTAAAGGCGACAAGCCCAAATACGCACTGCAAATCCATTTTGCCGCCTCCAACAACGTCGCCGAGTACAAGGCGCTCATTCACGGGCTCCGGCTTGCCAAAGAACTTGGCATTCGCCGGATCCTGTGTTATGGCGACTCGCACTTAGTGGTCCAACAGTCATCTGGCGACTGGGACGCCAAAGATGCAAACATGGCGAGTTACTGTTTCCTCGTGCAGCAACTCAGTGGGTATTTCGAGGGGTGCGAGTTCCTCCATGTGCCAAGAAACGACAACGACCAAGCAAACGCCTTGGCATGAATCGGCTCTACCCGCCAAGCAATACCATCCGGTGTCGCCCTTCAACGCCTCCTCAAGCCGTCTGTCAAGCCTTCACCAGAATCAGACTCCATCTTCGTGCCGGCTCCTCCCGAAGAAGTCGGATCCGACTCCAGAGCCCCGGCAGACAATACGGGGATTTTGGCAGATGGCTCCAAAGCCACCACAGTCGAGGCCGACCCAGGGACTGCAGTACCCGGCCCGTAGACTGCGGCGGCGGGCTCGAAGACTCCAGAACTCGGCCCAAGAGTCGCGCCGGTCGGCCCGGGGACTTCATTAACCCAGCAAGCGGTTGTTAACTGCAACCCGCCGCCTCCCAGCCCAACCGCCCTCATCCAAGTCGCAGTTCTGGCAGTCGAAGAAATAGCAGCACCCTCATGGGCCCAGCCCATGCTCAAATTCCTAGTGAGCAAAGAGCTACTGACTGATGAGACCTCAGCTCGGCAAGTACAACACCGAGCGGCAGCCTACACCATAGTCAACAGAGAGCTGGTCAGGCACAGCGTCACTGGTGTCTACCAGTGCTGCGTAGAGCCAGAGCAAGGCCAAGCAATTCTCAAAGACATCCATCAAGGCGAGTGCAGCCACCATGCAGCTTCAAGAGCACTCGTCGCAAAAGCCTTTCGACACGGTTTCTTCTGGCCGACTGCCTTAGAAGAGGCCAAGGAATTGGTCCAAAAAATGCAAAGGGTGCCAGAAGTTCAGCTCCAAGCCGCACCAGTCGGCTTCTGCACTCAAGACCATCCCATTGCCTGGCCTTTCGCAGTTTGGGGTCTAGACATGGTGGGACCATTCAAGACGGCACGAGGTGGCTTAACTCACTTACTTGTCGCAGTGGACAAGTTCACCAAGTGGATAGAAGTGAAGCCAATCAAGAAACTGAACGGTCCAACTGCCGTGACTTTTATCTCCGATATCACAATTCGGTACGGCATACCACACAACATCATCACCGACAACGGCACAAATTTTGCCAAAGGCGCCTTGGCCCGTTTTTCCGCAACACAAGGCATCTGACTGGACCTAGCGTCCGTCGCCCATCCACAGTCAAACGGCCAGGTGGAGCGAGCAAATGGCCTCATCCTATCCGGCATCAAGCCCTGGCTGGTCGAGCCTCTGGAGCGCTCGGCTAGCTGCTGGCTCGATGAGTTGCCGGCCGTCCTCTGGAGTCTGCGCACGACTCCAAACAAGTCGACCGGCTTCACGCCTTTCTTCCTCGTCTATGGTGCCGAAGCCGTCATCCCAACAGACATAGAGTTCGACTCCCCGCGAGTCACCATGTACACCGAGGAGGAAGCATAAGAAGCACGTCAAGACGGTGTCGATCTGCTGGAAGAGGGCCGGCTGTTGGCACTCAGTCGGTCCAGCATCTACCAGCAGAGCCTGCGCCGATACTACAACAGGAAGGTCAAGCCAAGATCTTTCCAAGAAGGCGGCCTTGTGCTCCGGCTGATCCAGCGAACAGCCGGCCAGCACAAGTTGTCGGCACCTTGGGAAGGCCCTTTCATCATCAGCAAAGTGCTGGGCAACGACTCCTACTACCTGATCGACACTCAAAAGCCCCGAGCACGCAAGAGGGACGACTCCGGCAAAGAGACAGAGCGGCCATGGAATGCAAATCTCCTCCGAAGATTTTACAGTTGATGCAGTATGTACCATGCTACCTTTTGTATTAAAGTACCAAGACTTCGGGTCCCCCAAGACGAGCTCGGGGACTGCCCTCTTTTGTCTATATGATAAAAGTTATGCCTACGGGTATGTTACTCTTTGATTGCCGCTGGGCACCGGGCTCGACAGGTCGGCCCGGGGACTTGCCGCCTTGCACTATGAAATGCTCCCTACAGCCGGACAAGTAGTGTGTGATGCCTAAGCCGTCTCCTGTCAGAAGCCGCAGCTTGCAGAGTGACTGTACGGTGGGCAGGAGTAAGGTAGAATGGGCGTTCACATGAAAAATGGCTAAGGACTCAAAGCATAGAACATAGCTTAAAGTCGGCTTCCAGGCTTCCTTTTTTCTTTTTGCAAACCGACTATTAAGCAGTAGGCTCATCGCCTTCTATTCAACTTGCTAAAAAACTCTAAAACGGCTAAGTACTTGCCTTCCCAAAGTAGCCAAGCATTTGATCCAACGGCAGTCCGCAGAGCGGCTGTCCGACTGGCAATACAGGCAACTAAGGGAAAGCGGCAAAGGAAAAAAGCCAAAAGAGCAATAAGCAAGAAAAGATAGAATTCGGATAAGTATTTACATAGCATAGGCGCTTGGCCTAATCTTCGAGCAGAAGTTCAAAATACACCTTGCGGGTGGAATTGTGCAAACTAACAAGTTCTTCAAAGACTACTAAAGCAGATGAAATAACGATAAGGCGGCAGCCTAAGATGCGGCAGACGGATTCGGAGGGTCGAAGGAGACGACAGCGTCAGGCATTGGGGCGGCCAGCTGGGCAGTCTCAGCTCGATCGCCTCCGGCGGCAGTCGGCTCGGTCGCACGCAGCTCGTTGCTGGAGGCACGGTCGAACTGAGGCTAGCCGTCCTCTCCGTCTTTCGGTTCTTCTGTCTCGCCTCCGTCCTCTGCCTCGCCTTCCTCCTCGGTGCTGGAACCGATCACCTCCGTCGAGTCCTCGCGGTAGTCTGGGTTCATCCCAAACCACTCCGGCGGTACCTCCTCGCCGTCTTCAGACCGCTCGGGGACAAAGATGCTGGTGTCGGTGTACTCGGCGATTGCCGCAGCACGCTTGACGAGGGCGTCTTCCACAGCTGCCATCTCCGGCTAGGCCTCTGACCGGAGTGTGGCCAGCCGGTCTAGGTCCAGCCCTGGATACCATGCCTTGACGAACTCCAAGGCCCAGCGCGCTCCAGCTCGGGCCGAGGAACCTTTCCAGGCTTCAAGACGACCAGCCGCGACCACCAGCCAGTCGGCAGTCCGACTGGGGGTGCGTGGAGCCTGCATGTCCGGCCACAGGGCAGCAATCGCCTGGGCGCCGACACGTTGAAGCCAGCGCAGCATCCGGTGAGTCGGCCGAAGGCAAGCCTTGATGCTCAGGATATGCTCATCAAGGGTTCGGGGGGCGTCGGCAGCGATCTCTGCACCTTCCGCCCTCCGACCTTCATGGTCAGCCTCGATGGCTTGGATGGCGGCCTGCGAGTGCCCAGGGAAGAAGTCTGCCAAGACGAAAGAAACAAAGAAACAAGTCAAAAACCAGGAGTCGGCACGATTTATAATCGGCAGCTCGAAGAAAGAAAGTAAAGAAGCTCACCATCAACAATGTCTTCAATCTCATGGAAGCTGGAGGCTAGCATTGCCTCTTTGTCAGTCCAGGAGGAGCGCTCGCTCGCGAACTTGGCCAGGAGGGCGGTTTCCGCCTCTTCCGCCTCCTTCTGCGTCTTCGCAAGCAGCTCCCTCTGCTCTGCCAATTGAGTGGCCAGCAGATCGCGCTCCGTGGCGAGCTTGCTGCACTCCTCCCCTTTGGCGCGCAACACGGAGTTGGCTTTGCTCAGCTGCTGTTGAAGAACAGCGTTGGCTTCTGAAGAGAAGGAAGAAAGAAGGCGTTAAGTCATCAATAAAGAAGGTCGCCGGGGAGATCCGCCCTGACTGCTCAGTAGTCGGCCCGAATCTCGGGGACTACAGCCCGCGGGTGCGCCAGCGCGCCCCCGCAAAGAAGAAAAAGGACTTACGCCGGCTCTCCGACAAGTCGGCGGTCCGCTTGCCTAGCTCTTCAATGTTACGGTTGAAGGCAGTAACGCGGAGGTTGTGGTAGTCCTGCGACAAATATTTTAGACAAAAGTTAGTACCCGGAGCTCACCAATTGGAGTTCCGGGCCGCCTGCTCAGCACCCGGCCCGAAACTCAGGGACTACACCCAGTGGGTGCGCTGGCGCGCCCCCACAGAGAGGAACAAGAAAACAAGAACCAAAGAGAAAACATACCCGGACGGCTGCCCGCGATGCCAGGTACGCCTTGGTGCAGTTCTGGATGGCGTCACCCTCAGCTCGAAGCTTCGTTTGGACGTCCAGAAGCGCCTGGTTTAGCGGCCCTGTGCCGCCTCCCCGCACCCACCCAATGGGCGCGGCGCTCGTCGCTTTGACATCCGGGATCGCCGAGCTGGCGGTGCCGGTCTCCAGGGGGCGTGGAGCCAAGGTCGCTTTCTCAAGACGGCGGCACGTTGGCGAGCCGACTTGAAGGAGTAGCCTCGCCACGGCCTCGTCTTCAGTCGGTGGCACCGGAGGGTCTGCTGGTTGTTTGCCTTGCGCGCTCCCAGACGGCGGCGGAGGCGGCGGCGAAACGATCACGTCCGGCGTGGAGGAGTCACCGCCTTCCTTCTCCATGACAGGGTTCTCGCGGCCGGCTTCCCCAGTCTGCCCCGTGAATTCCGGAGGCGACGGCGCAGAGTTCAGCGGGGTGACGAACACCGCCGATTGGCGGTGCGCGGCCTCCTCAGCCTGCCGCTTCGTCGCGGCGACGGCTTCGGCCTCCGCCAGTTTCTTCTTGGCGGAGGCCTCCGCCATATCGGCCTCCACCTTCTCCCGGCGGGCGGCCTCTTCCTCGTTGCGCTTCTCCTGCGTGTTCCACTTCGTCGCCTCCTGGAGGTCAGCAGCAGGGTCAATCCGCCGAGTGGTGGCAGACGTCTCTGCTGACCCCATGACGGAGGCGGCGACAACCCTCTCAAGAGTGAGGGGAGCCCTGAAGCGAGGGAAGCCAGTAAAAGACTCAGACAAAGCTACAGAGAAAGAATAAAGTGTTAAGACCGAATACTCACGCGGAGACCAGTGGCGGCTTCTTTACTTCCTTGCGAAAGCGGATGGCCTTCGCAGCCGCCTCGTCCTGCTTGGTCACCGCAGCCGAACTCTTGGGCTTCTTCGGCCGACTGCCGAACAAAGTCGGCACGGTCCTGCGCTTCTTCCCGCTGCCTGGAGCACCCGGCGCGGTAGAAGAGCCCGCGCCGGGATGGCTGGCTCCTGGCCGGGGGCGGGGGCGACCTCCTCATCATCGTCAGGCCAGTCCTCTAGAGTGGCCCCGAGCCACGGGCCGCCTCCTCCTTCGGCGTTGTCTTCCAAAGCCGCTGCCCCTAGATCGGGGTCGTCGACATCGCTCTCCGCCTGGTCGGCAAGGAACTCGCGGGCCGGCCCCGAGGTGCCGGCTGGTGGATGGAGGAGGGGATTCTGACCAAAGCCAACTGGTCAGGTCGCACAAAACAAACTCGGCAAGAAAGAAGACAACTCGAAGAAAGAAAGAAAGGGCAACTCATTGTAGGTGGGGGGGTTGGCGCGGGAGTACGGCTCCTTTCCGAACCGCCAGTCCTCCAGCAGCTTGCTATCCGAGAGGTGTTCACCATATAGGCCACCTCCTCGTGAGGCATGTCCTTGGTGCACATCCGACTCGGGTCACGGCGCCCACTCATTTGGCATATCATGTGGGGGCGGCCTTGGAGCGGGATAACTCGGCGTGCCACGAAGGCGGCCAGCAGGTTCGGACCGGTCAGGCCCTCCGACTGCGTCAGCACTCGAAGTCGTGCGACGGCGCCGGCTCGCGCAGGCATCAGCGACTTGGCCCGGAACAACCAATTAGGCAGTCTCCCAGCCGGCGGGCCGGCTTCGAAGGCCGGCAGGTTGACCCAATCGCCCCCCGCGAAGACGCTCTTCACGTAGAAGTACGATCGCTGCCACATCTTCACCGACTTTATCAGCTTGATGGTGGGGAAGGGGTTGTCGGCTCCCGATCTCCGCCCGGCGATGAACGCGCCGGATTGAGCCGGCACGCCTGCAGCCTGGGTGCCGAGCTTGGAGTAGAAGAACTCCCCCCAGAGCTCGAGGGTGGGGAGGACTCCGAGGAAGCCTTCGCACAAGGCCACAAAGGCGGACAGCAGCACCACCGTGTTGGGCGTGAGGTAGTGCGGCTGGAGGCCGTAGAACTCCAGAAAAGAGCGGAAGAAGCTGCTCGCCGGCAGCCCCAATCCGCGTAGGCAGTGCGAGCGGAAGATGACCCGCTCGCCCTCCTCCGGCGCTGGGGAAATCTCCTCCCTCGGCGCAAGACGCACCCGCACGTAATCTTCGCCGGGGAGCCGACGAGTCTTGCGGAGGAACTAGATGTGGTCGTCGTGAACTTCTGAGCCGCCCCAGGTGCCGGAACGCACCGAGGGAGGCGCGGCGGCAGAAGAAGAACACATCGTGAGCTGATCGCCGCGGCGTTCATCAAAGCTTGGGCGCACGGCGGGGCGAGGAAGAAGAAGAAGGAGAAGAGCAAGGAGTAGCGGGAACGAGGGGCGCGCATGCTCTGTCGCGCCCCCCTCCTCTCCCTACTTATAGCCTCATGGGCTGCGAAGCCGAGGGGGCGGTCGTGGGATTTACTGCGCCCACGACCCCACGACCCCCACGTTTCCGCCACAAAGTTACTGCGCGCAGTAACTTCACAAGAATCCCAACCATCCGCATGGGCCACAGTAGATCCGCTCAAGCGCCGAGGCATGGTAATGGCGGGCCCCTCCTACGGGCCTGTCCTGTCACGCACGTAGGCTGGCAGACTGGCCTGGCCGCACGTTGCCACGTGATGGGCCCGGAATGCATAGGATGGGCTGCCCTGGTATTAGAACCAGTAATTGGTGGATATCACTTCACACGAGTCTTGATGGACGGTGGCAGCAATCTAAACCTAATATATCAGGATACAATCCGCGGGACGGGGTTAGACCCAATAAAAATGCGCCATAGCAATACTACCTTTAAAGGAGTAACGCCAGGCCCAGGGGCTCATTGTACGGGCTCCCTCCTACTACAAGTTATATTCGGCTCCCCCGATAACTTCCGTCGCGAGCATTTAACCTTCCACATCGCTCCGTTCCAAAGTGGCTATCAAGCACTGCTCGGACGCGAAGCTTTCGCTCGCTTTAATGCAATACCACACTACGCCTCCCTCACACTCAAGATGCCCGGTCCACGTGGCATCATTTCAGTGAACGGAAATATCAAGCGATCTCTGCGCGCCAAAGAGAGTGCGGCTGCCTTGGCAGCCGCACACTAAAGGCGCCCAGACCAGCAAAAGCATCCAATAGGTCGTCAAGACCTCAGACACAACTAATCAAGTCCGGCGCCGCTATTTATACCAAATAATTGGTCACATCCCTATTTGTCAATACAAGGGGCTCAACACGCGCAGACAAACGATCATCGTGCTACACCCGTCCAGGATAAGGCACAACGGAGACACAGGCGCAGACGTGCAGCAAGGACCCGCTCCAAGGATTCTTTTTAGATTAAGACCCTGCGTAAACCTTTTTTATTGTCTCTTGTTGATACATATCCACCGTTGAGAAGGATGCTGACGTCTTGGCATGTGGCCACGCCAGAACAATGCACGTACCTGGACACAAGGGGCTTCTTAAAAAGGCCATTATTTAGGCCCGGTTTATACCACAAAGACCGAATACCTTAGGGAGTGTTCGGCGTCGCGAGTTTGGCCCTATATGCATCAGCTCCGAATCATTGTCTCTGGTCAAATGTTGGGTTTGCCCGGCTCCTGTGTTTTGGTGCCTTACTTTCCGCTTTACCGGCTAAGGTAGCACCAGGAGAACTACTGCAATTGTGTCCTGGTTCATCCAGACGAGCACCTCATTAGAGAAAGCCGAAAACTGACTGTCATGATATAGCGTGAGACTGGTCAACCACTCGACGACCTGTTGGAATGTTAGAATTCCTCCGCCTTAACGAAGGGCCGTTTTCCGTCTAGGCATGTATGCACCCCGGGATCGGGAGAGTGCGGAGCCACCAGGGGCTATCTAGTAGCCCCACTGTCAAACTCCTATGGCTAAGTGAAAGTGCTAAAGCATTATAGTCCGGTTGCCTCGCTCGCTCCGCTATCACCTCCTTAATAGGACCAAGACGTTGGGTCAAGTGTGAACGTGTGTTTTTTGCGAGCACCTCCGCATTATATGCGTGGGGGTTGAAGCCAACGGCTGCAATCTTTCAGGTTATACACATGTATACATAAACGGCTGCCCAGGAGGCATCATATTACTTTCAGGCGAAAGTATAAAAATAGCCTTATAAAAATTTATAAAAGCATTTTGCTTACAATGAGATTACATATCACTCAAACATAATATTTTTTGAGCACTGGGTCTCTATCAAACGAGCACCCTCAAGAACTTCTTCAAAGTAGTGCTCAGTGGCCATTCGGCCTATGGCCGAATCCCGCGCTGCAACAGTGGTAGCATCCATCTCCGCCCAGTATGCTTTAACACGGGCAAAGGCCATCCGTGAGCCCTCTATGCACGCCGACCTCTTCATCGCATTAATGCGCGGCACCACGTCAAGGAACTGTTGCACCAAGCTAAATTTGTTGTTCGGTTTTGGCCTTTCCGGCCATAGCTGATCCACAACAGACCTCATGGCGAGTCCAAACAACCTATTCAGTTCGGCCCATTCGGCTAATTGGTCAGTCAATGAAAGCGGATGCTCGGGAGAATGGAATTGTGTCCAAAATAGCTGGTCCACTTCATGGTCCGTCTGACCCTGGAAGTACTTGGCCGCATCGGCAGCGCTCGCCGCCAAATCCATATACACATCCTCCGAACTCCACAGCCGATCCAGAGGGGCATACCGTGGATCTCCAAACTTCCTCCACAACATAAAGGATTTCCCAGCTACAATATCCCCGGCTTCCCGCAGCTCCTCTTTCTTCGCCCTCATAGCAGAGCGGATGTCTTTTCTCATCGTAGCAGCCTTCTCAAGGTCCGATGCCTTCGCTAGGTTTTCCTTTTCAAGAACCCGGCAACGGTCGGCAACGGCCTTTAATTCTATGGCCATCTTGGCCATCTTATCTCGGCTCTCGCCATGCGCGGACTTCTCGGCTTTCAACTCTTCGGCCGCCTTCAAAGCAGCCGCATTACCAAACCTCGCTTGTTCCTTGGCTCGGGCAAGTTCTGCCCGCAAGGCTTCAACAGTGGCAGCTCCATCTTCAATCACAACATATTAGAGATACTGGCATCATGCTGCTCTTACTATGTGGCATTTACCAGATAATGACACTTACCATGTGCCTCGTCAAGCCTTTTGTTAACAAGCTCGATGTCGGCGTCTGCCGCATACAACTGCCATTTTAAATGGGCAAACTCGCTAGTCGGGCTAGCCATCGGAGCTTCCATCACCTGCACATAGAGGCAGTGTGGTTATTACCTGGGAATATGATCCTCTGTTCGTCGTTGTTTCCGACGACAACCAGAGTCTCAGGGGCTACTATCTACACAGGGCACACCTAGCATGTGCAGGACTATCATACATTATTTTACGTACCTCAAAGCCTGTCAGTAGACTCATAAAAGCTTCATGCAATCCGCTTTCTGCGGACGAGATTCTCTCCATCACCGTATTCATCAGCATAAGGTGTTCATCTAAGATGGCCGCTCGCCCCACCAACTCCCTCAGAACATCCGATCGCACACTAGATGGTGCCGGACTCTTTTGTATGCTCTCTTCGGGAGCCGGACACTGGGAGCTTCGGGGGTCAATGGGATTATCTTCTAGCCTCACCGGACTCGGAGAGGCCCTTCACGATGACACTTCGGGGTCGCCCGCTTCCGGAGCGGAGGAGTCCGGAGGAGGCGTTTTGCTCTCCATCATCTCTGGAAGAAGATCCCCCGAAGACAAGCTCATTTGAGAGGGGCTAAGGCCCGAACTGCAAAGATATATGCGGTGGTTATTTTCTCAGAAGAAAAAGATGGCATACCTGTACTATTAAAGTATTTTGGGTCACTTACGACTCGCTGGAGAATTGATCCCCCCGCGGACTTTGTGCGGCAAAAGCACCCCCCAAGGTAGGACCCTCTGTGGGAGACTTCTTCTCCCGTTTGGAAGCTTCGGCTTTCGAATCCCAGGGCGCAGTCCTTTTCCTCCTTCAGTCATGTTCCTTCATGGAGACGCTCGCTCCCTCGGTTAGAATGGGCAGTGTTGGGGGGCCCGCGTCCGCCCGTATTATCCTCCCCAGTATCTTCCTTCAAGGGCTCCAGGCAAGGTGCGACCTGGAGCATCTTTTCCAATACCGGATTGTCCAAACCCTCAGGGGGGGCGAACACCGAATCAACTTCGCCTTTGTTAGCCAGTCCTGGTCAAAAAGTGAACTCTCAGAAATAACTTCGTAACAAATGAGAGATAGTATGTTTGGCCGGAAGATTCCTTACCTGTTCGGCGGCGCGGTTACTGCTCAGGCCCATGTCCTCGGTGATTTCCGGACACTCTACCTGAGGTCCGAAGAATGACTTGTACATCTCCTCATGCGTCACGCCAAGGAAATTTTGAATGACACGCGGTCCCTCGGGATTGAACTCCCACAAGCGAAGGGGCCGGTGTTTGCAAGGCTGGACTTGACGAACCAGCATAACTTGTATTACCGCAACCAAACTAAAATCTCCATTGAAGAGATCTCGAATGCGGCTTTGCAGTATAGGCACGTCCTTGCCTAGACCCCAGCTCAGACCTCTGCTGATCCATGACATCAGTTGTGGGGGAGGGCCCGAGCGGAAAACAGGGGCGGCTGCCCACTTGGCACTTCTAGGAGCCGTGGTGTAGAACCACTCCTATTGCCACAATTCATACACCTCTAGAATGGAACCTTTGGGCCATGGAGCTCCCGTCATCTTGCATATTGAGGCACCTCCACACGCTGCATGTTGCCCCTCGATCATCTTCAGCTTTACTTCAAAGGTCTTGAGCCATAGGCCAAAGTGAGGGATAACCCGGAGGAAGGCCTCACACACGACAATAAATGTCGTGATATGAAGAAAGGTGTCCGGAGCTAGATCATGGAAATCTAGCCCGTAATAAAACATCAAACCCCTGATGAAAGGATCCAGAGCAAGGCCTAGACCTCCGAAGAAGTGGGAGACGAACACGACGTTCTCGTTGGGCTCGGGGGAGGGGACGGCCTGCCCTCGGGCAGGCAGCCGATGCGAAACCTCGGCGGTTAGATATCTGGCCTCCCTCAACTTTTTGATGTCTTCTTCCGTGATGGAGGAAGGCATCCATCGGCCTTGAAGGCTAGATCCGGACATGATTGAAGGATCGGAGCACCTGACCTAAACTTTTGGTGTTTGAGCTTGAGGTGGGGGAAGGATTCGATTGAGCACGGGAGGGAAAAAATAAAAGCCTTGTCCCTTTATAAAGAGGGTGAATATCAAGCGTCCTCTCCGTGGCTGTTTGGACTTGCCTATAGTCTAGGAGTCCTAGAAGCGGTTGGGTTACCCACGCCCGTATTGATGAGAATCCCGGAATAAGGGGACATGATCTCTGCTTCGATGAGATGTGCCAAGGAAACCGCCTCGCATGACACGCTGAGGTGGGACAATAAAACGATTCGAATAAAGGCTTGGCCGTGGTGCGGTGTCACACTACGGAATACGTCAGCAGATTAGATTTGTGTAAATATTATTCTCTCTATGGCAATATGTGGAAACTTATTTTGCAGAGCCGGACACTATCTTTGTGTTCAAAATCTTCTATGAAGTACTTGGAGGAGGAACCCGCCTTGCAATGCCGAAGACAATCTGCGTGCCGGACTCGTCGTCATTGAAGCCTGGTTCAGGGGCTACTGAGGGAGTCCTGGATTAGGGGGGTGTCCGGATGGCCGGACTATACCTTCAGCCGGACTCCTGGACTATGAAGATACAAGATTGAAGACTTCGTCCCGTGTCCGGGAGGGACTTTCCTTGGCGTGGAAGGCAAGCTTGGCGATACTGATATGTGGATCTCCTACCATTGTAACCAACTTTGTGTAACCCTAACCCTCTCCGGTGTCTATATAAACCGGAGGGTTTTAGTCCGTAGGACAACATACAGAACAACAATCATACCATAGGCTAGCTTCTAGGGTTTAGCCTCTCCGATCTCGTGGTAGATCTACTCTTGTACTACCCATGTCATCAATATTAATCAAGCAGGACGTAGGGTTTTACCTCCATCAAGAGGGCCCGAACCTGGGTAAAACTTCGTGTCCCTTGCCTCCTGTTACCATCCGACCTAGAAGCACAGTTCGGGACCCCCTACCCGAGATCCGCCGGTTTTGACACCGACAGACACCGACAGGCGCCCCCTTTCCCTCTCCTACTCGTTCTCTCTTTACCCCTTTGCTACTCCGGAAAAGGAAAAAGAGAGGGGAATCCTACTAGGACTTGGGAGTCCTAGTAGGACTCCCCACACTTGGCGCGCCCCTAGGGGGGCGGCCTCCTCCTCCCTCCTTTATATACGGGGGCAGGGGCACCCCAAAGTATAATAGACAATCTCTTAGCCGTGTGTGGTGCCCCCCTCCATAGTTTTACACCTCGGTCATATCGTCGTAGTGCTTAGGCGAAGCCCTGCGCTGGTAACATCATCATCACCATCACTAAGCCGTCGTGCTGACAAAACTCTCCCTCGTCCTCAACTGGATCAAGAGCTCGAGGGATGTCATCGTGCTGAACATATGCTGAGCACGGAGGTGTCGTACATTCGGTACTTGGATCAGTTGGATCGTGAAGATGTTCGACTACATCAACCGCGTTACTAAACGCTTCCGCTTTCGGTCTATGAGGGTACGTGGACACACTCTCCCATCTCGTTGCTATGCATCTCCTAGATAGATCTTGCGTGATCGTAGGATTTTTTTTAAATACTGCGTTCCCCAATAGGGCCGAGGAAGGCACAACCCACCAGGCCACGCCTGGGGGGCCTGGCATGCCCGGGTGGGTTGTGCCCACCTGGTGGGGCCCCTCTGGTAGTTATTTGCTCCAACAATTCTTATATATTCCATAAAAAATCTCCGTGAAGTTTCAACTCATTTGGAGTTGTGCAGAATAGGTGGCCTGGCGTAGCTTTTTCAGGTCCGGAATTCCAGTTGCCGGTATTCTCCCTCTTTGTGTGAACCTTGCATATTATGTGAGAAAAGACATTAGAATTACTCCAAAAGCATTATTATGCATAAAAACATTATAAATAACAGTAGGAAAACATGATGCAAATTGGACATATCACTCGCACGCCTCCCGTCTACTCAAATAGCTACCCCGCACGGTGCCTCCTAGCCAATAAAAAAGGGGCGCGTGGAAGGTGGCTTATGTTCTTTTCGTGATGCTCTCCTCAATGTTCTGTTGTGATTCTAGTGTTGACCCCTTTATAAATGTTGAGGGTTGGACATGATGGTGTCATCAGTGCCTAGTACGAGCTGTTGGAAATAAGCCCTAGAGGCAATAATAAAGTGGTTTTATTATATTTCCTTATTCATGATGATTGTCTATCGTTCATGCTATAATTGTATTGACCGGAAACCGTAATACATGTGTGAATACATAGATCGTAATATGTCCCTGGTAAGCCTCTAGTTGACTAGCTTGTTGATCAATAGATGGTCATGGTTTCCTGACCATGAACATTGGATGTCATTGATAACGGGATCACATCATTAGGACAATGATGTGATGGACAAGACCCAATCCTAAGCATAGCACAAGATCATGTAGTTCGTTTGCTAAAAGCTTTTCTAATGTCAAGTATCATTTCCTTGGACCATGAGATTGTGCAACTCCTGGATACCATAGGAATGCTTTGGATGTACCAAATGTCACAACTTAACTGGCTGGCTATAAAGGTGCACCACAGGTATCTCCGAAAGTGTCTATTGGATTGGATTGAATCGGGACTGGGATTTGTCACTTCGTATGACGGAGAGGTATCTCTGGGTCCACTCGGTAATGCATCATCATAATTAGCTCAATGTGACTAAGGAGTTGGTCACGGGATCATGCGTTACGGAATGAGTAAAGAGACTTGCTGGTAACGAGATTGAATGAGGTATAGAGATACTGATGATTGAATCTCGAGCAAGTAACATACCGATAGACAAAGGGAATTGTATACGGGATTGATTGACTCCTCGACATCGTGGTTCATCCTATGAGATCATCGTGGAACATGTGGGAGCCAACATGGGTATCCAGATCCCGCTGTTGGTTATTGGTCAGAGAGATGTCTCGGTCATGTCTACATGGTTCCCGAACCCGTAGGGTCTACACACTTAAGGTTCGGTGACGCTAGAGTTGTTATGGGAAATTGTATGCGGTTACCTAAGGTTTTTTGGAGTCCCGGATGAGATCCCAGACGTCACGAGGAGTTCTGAAATGGTCCGGAGGTGAAGAATTATATATGGGAAGTCCAGTTTCGGTCGCCGGAATAATTTCGGGGGTTATCGGTATTGTACCGGGACCACCGAAAGGTGTTTGGGGGTCCACCGGGTGGGGCTACCTGCCCCAGTGGGCCAAGTGGGCTGAACAAGGGTTGGAACCATCCCCCTAGTGGGGTGGTGCACCCCCAAGGGCCCAAGGCGCCTAGGGTTGAAAACCCTAGGGGGTGGGGGCGCCTCACCCCTTGGGCGTCGCCCCCCTCTAGATGCATCTAGGGGGTCGGCCCCCTCTCCCTTCACCCTATAAATATAGGGGGTGAGAGGGCTGTCGTACCCCTTCCCTAGTGCAGCCCTACCCCTCTCCAACACCTCCTCCCCCTCCGTTGTGCTTGGCGAAGCCTTGTCGGAGAACTGCAAGCTCCACCACCATGCCGTCATGCTGCCGGAGCTCTCCCTTAACTTCTCCTCTCCCCTTGCTCGATCAAGAAGGAGGAGACGTCCCCGGGCTGTACATGTTTTGAATGCGGAGGCGCCGTCCGTTCGGCGCTAGATCGGATCTTCCGTGATTTAAATCGCCGCGAGTCCGACTCCATCATCTGTGTTCCTTGTAACGCTTCCGCTTAGCGATCTTCAAGGGTATGAAGATGCACTCCCTCTTTCTCGTTACTAGCATCTCCTAGATTGGTCTTGGTGACATGTAGGATCTTTATTGAACTATTGCTACATTCCCCAACAATGGCATCATGAGCTAGGTCTATGTGTAGATTCTATGCACGAGTAGAACACAAAGTAGTTGTGGGCGATGATTTGTTCAATTTGCTTACCATTACTAGTATTATCTTGATTCGGCGGCATTGTGGGATGAAGCGGCCCGGACCGGCCTTACACGTACACTTACGTGAGTCTGGTTCCACCGACTGACATGCACTTGATGCATAAGGTGGCTAGCAGGTGTCTGTCTCTCCTACTTTAGTCGGATCGGATTCGATGAAAAGGGTCCTTATGAAGGGTAAATAGAAATTGGCATATCACAGTTGTGGCTTTTGCATAGGCAAGAAATGTTCTTGCTAGAAACCCATAGCAGCCACGTAAAACATGCAACAACAATTAGAGGACGTCTAACTTGTTTTTGCAGGGTATGCTATGTGATGTGATATGGCCAAAAGGATGTGATGAATGATATATGCGATGTATGAGATTGATCATGTTCTTGTAATAGGAATCATGACTTGCATGTCGATGAGTATGACAACCGGCAGGAGCCATAGGAGTTGTCCTAATTTATTGTATGACCTGCGTGTTAATGAAAACGCCATGTGATTACTTTACTTTATTGCTAACTGTTAGCCGTAGTAGTAGAAGTAATAGTTGGCGAGATAACTTCATGAAGACACGATGATGGAGATCATGGTGTCATGCCGGTGACAATGATGATCATGCCGTGCCTCGAAGATGCAGATCAAAGGCGCAAGATGATATTGGCCATGTCATGTCACTTTATGATTTGCATGTGATGTTTGTCATGTTTACATCTTATTTGCTTAGAACGACGGTAGCATAAATTAGATGATCCCTCACTAAAATTTCAAGAAAAGTGTTCCCCCTAATGCACCTTTGCGAAGGTTCGTTGTTTCGAAGAACCACATGATGATCGGGTGTGATAGATTCTAATGTTCGCATACAACGGGTGTAAGCCAGATTTACACATGCAAAACACTTAGGTTGACTTGATGAGCCTAGCATGTACAGACATGGCCTCGGAACACGAGAGACCAAAAGGTTGAACATGAGTCGTATAGTAGATATGATCAACATGAAGATGTTCACCGTTGATGACTAATCCATCTCACGTGATGATCGGACATGGCCTAGTCGATTCGGATCATGTATCACTTAGATGACTAGAGGGATGTCTATCTGAGTGGGAGTACATTAAATAATTTGATTAGATGAACTTAATTATCATGAACTTAGTCTAAGAAGTCTTTACAATATGTCTTGTAGACCAAATGGCCCACGCTAATGTTGCCCTCAACTTCAACGCGTCCCTAGAGAAAACCAAGCTGAAAGACGATGGTAGCAACTATACGGACTGGGTCCGTAACTTGAGGATCATCCTCATAGCTGCCAACAAAGCATATGTCTTTGAAGCACCGCTGGGTGACGCACCCATTTTCCCAGCAACTCAAGACGTTATGAACGCCTGGCAGTCACGTAGTGATGATTACTCCCTGGTTCAGTGCGGCATGCTTTACAGCTTAGAACCAGGGCTCCAAAAGTGTTTTGAGCAGCACGGAGCATATGAGATGTTCCAAGAGCTGAAAATGGTTTTCCAAGCTCATGCCTGGGTCGAGAGATATGAAGTCTCCGACAAGTTCTACAGTTGTAAGATGGAGGAAAACAGTTCTGTCAGCGAGCATATACTCAAAATGTCTGGGTTGCACAACCGCTTGTCTCAGCTGGGAGTTAATCTTCCAGATGACTTGGTCATTGACAGGATCCTCCAATCTCTTCCACCTAGCTACAAGAGCTTTGTGATGAACTACAATATGCAAGGGATGGAGAAGTCCATTCCTGAGTTATATTCAATGCTGAAGTCAGCAGAGGTGGAAATCAAAAAGGAACATAAAGTGTTGATGGTGAATAAAACCACTAGTTTCAAGAAAGGCAAGCGTAAGAAGAACTTCAAGAAGGATAGCAAGGGAGTTACCGCGCCTGGTAAATCAGTTGCTGGGAAGAAGCCAAAGAATGGACCCAAGCCCGAGATTCAGTGCTTTTATTGCAAATGGTCACTGGAAGCGGAACTTCCCCAGGTACTTAGTGGATAAGAAGGCCGGCAACGCCAAAGGTATATATGATATACATGTTATTGATGTGTACCTTACCAGCGTTCGTAGTAGCTTCTGGGTATTCGATACCGGTGCGGTTTCTCATATTTGTAACTCAAAACAGGAGCTGCGGAATAAGCGAAGACTGGTGAAGGACGAGGTGACGATGCGCATCGGGAATGGTTCCAAGGTCGATGTGATCACCGTCGGCATGCTACCTCTACATCTACCTACGGGATTAGTTTTAAACCTCAATAATTGTTATTTAGTGCTAGCTTTGAGAATCAACATTGTATCTGGATCTCGTTTAATGCGAGATGGCTACTCATTTAAATCCGAGAATAATGGTTGTTCCATTTATATGAGAGATATGTTTTATGGTCATGCCCCGCTGGTCAATGGTTTACTTTTGTTTAATCTCGAACGTGATGTTACACATATTCATAGTGTGAATGCCAAAAGATGTAAGGTTGATAATGATAGTCCCACATACTTGTGGCACTGCCGCCTTGGTCACATTGGTGTCAAACGCATGAAGAAACTCCATGCAGATGGACTTTTGGAGT
This sequence comes from Triticum aestivum, assembly GCF_018294505.1. Taxonomy (NCBI): domain Eukaryota; kingdom Viridiplantae; phylum Streptophyta; class Magnoliopsida; order Poales; family Poaceae; genus Triticum; species Triticum aestivum. The sequence continues at coordinate 428,960,347 of NC_057794.1, read as the reverse complement.
CTCTTGATTATGAATCATTTGACACGTGTGCACCATGTTTCATGGGCAAAATGACCAAGATTCCATTCTCTAGAACAATGGAGCGAGCAACCAACTTATTGGAAATCATACATACTGATGTGTGCGGTCCAATGAGCGTTGAGGCTCGTGGTGGCTATCATTATGTTCTCATCCTAACTGATGACTTAAGTAGATATGGGTATGTCTATTAATGAAACACAAGTCTGAGACCTTTGAAAAGTTCAAGGAATTTCAGAGTGAGGTAGAGAATCAACGTGACAGGAAAATAAAGTTCTTACAATCAGATCGTGGGGGAGAATACTTGAGTCACGAGTTTGGCACGCACCTAAGGAAATGTGGAATTGTTTCACAACTCATGCTGCCTGGAACACCTCAGCGAAATGGTGTGTTCGAACATCGTAATCGCACTCTATTGGATATGGTACGATCTATGATGTCTCTTACTGATTTGCTATCATTTTGGGGATATGCTTTAGAGACTGCCGCATTCACTTTAAATAGGGCTTCGTCAAAATCCATTGAGACGACACCGTATGAATTATGGTTTGGGAAGAAACCTAAGCTTTCGTTTCTGAAAGTTTGGGGATGTGATGCTTATGTCAGGAAACTTCAACCTGAAAAGCTCGAACCCAAGTCGGAAAAATGCGTCTTCATAGGATACCCTAAGGAAACTATTGGGTATACCTTCTACCTCATATCCGAAGGCAAGGTCTTTGTTGCCAAGAATGGATCCTTTCTGGAGAAAGAGTTTCTCTCGAAAGAAGTAAGTCAGAGGAAAGTAGAACTTGATGAGGTAATGTATCTTGAACCGGAGAGTAGCGCAACTCAGGAAGATGTTTCTGTGGTGCCTGCACCGACTAGAGAAGAAGTTAATGATGATGATCATGAAACTTTGGATCAAGTTGCTACTGAACTTCGTAGGTACACAAGGACACGTTCCGCACCAGAGTGGTATGCCAACCTTGTCCTGGAAATCATGTTGTTGGACAACGGTGAACCTTTGAACTATGAAGAAGCGATGGCGGGCCCAGATTCCAACAAATGGCTTGAAGCCATGAAATCCGAGATAGGAATCATGTATGAAAACAAAGTATGGACTTTGGCAGACTTGCCCGATGATCGGCAAGCCACAGAGAATAAATGGTTATTTAAGAAGAAGACTGACACGGAAGGTAATGTGACCATCTATAAGGCTCGTCTTGTCGCTAAGGGTTATCAACAAGTTCAAGGGGTTGACTACGATGAGACCTTCTCACCCGTAGCGAAGCTGAAGTCCGTCCGAATCATGTTAGCAATTGCCACTTTCTATGATTATGATATATGGCAAATGGACGTCAAAACGGCATTCCTTAATGGCTTCCTTAAGGAAGAATTGTATATGATGCAGCCGGAAGGTTTTGTAGATCCTAAGAATGCTGACAAGGTATGCAAGCTCCAGTGCTCCATTTATGGGCTGGTCCTAGCGTCTCGGAGTTGGAACATTCGCTTTGATGAAATGATCAAAGTGTTTGGGTTTATGCAGACTTATGGAGAAGCCTGTGTTTACAAGAAAGTGAGTGGGAGCTCTGTAGCATTTCTCATATTATATGTGGATGACATACTATTGATGGGAAATGATATATAACTTTTTTGTAAAGCATAAAGGCCTACTTGAATAAGTGTTTTTCAATGAAGGACCTTGGAGAATCTGCTTACATGTTAGGCATCAAGATCTATAGAGATAGATCGAAACGCCTCATTGGTCTTTCACAAAGCACATACCTTGACAAGATATTGAAGAAGTTCAATATGGATCAGTCCAAGAAGGGGTTCTTCCCTATATTGCAAGGTGTGAGATTGAGCATGGCTCAATGCCCGACCTCGATGGAAGATAGAGAAAAGATGAGTGTCATCCCCAATACCTCAGCCATAGGGTCTATTATGTGTGCCATGCTGTGTACCAGACCTGATGTGAACATTGCCGTAAGTTTGGTAGGGAGGTCCCAAAGTAATCACGGTATGGAACACTGGACAGCGGTTAAGAATATCCTAAAGTACCTGAAAAGGACTAAGGATATGTTTCTCGTTTATGGAGGTAACAAAGAGCTCGTCGTAAAGGGTTACATCGATGCTAGCTTCGACACAGATCTGGATGACTCCAAGTCAGAAACCGGATACGTGTATATTTTGAATGGTGGGGCAGTCAGCTGGTGCAGTTGCAAGCAAAGCGTCGTGGCGGGATCTACATGTGAAGCGGAGTACATAGTTGCCTCGGAGGCAGCACAGGAAGCAGTCTGGATGAAGGAGTTCATCACCGACCTAGGAGTCATTCCCAATGCGTCGGGTTTGATGACTCTCTTCTGTGACAACACTGGAGCTATTGCCCTTGCCAAGGAGCCCAGGTTTCACAAGAAGACCAGGCATATCAAGCGTCGCTTCAACTCCATTCGTGAATATATTCAAGATGGAGACATAGATATTTTAAAGTGCATACGGATCTGAATGTCGCACATCCGTTGACTAAACCTCCTGCATGAGAAAAACATGATCAACACCAGAACTCTATGGGTGTTCGATTCATCACAATGTAACTAGAGTATTGACTCTAGTGCAAGTGCGAGACTGTTCGAAATATGCCCTAGAGGCAATAATAAAGTGGTTATTATTATATTTCCTTATTCATGATGATTGTCTATTATTCATGCTATAAGTGTATTGACCGGAAATCGTAATACACGTGTGAATACATAGATCCTAATATGTCCCTAGTAAGCCTCTAATTGACTAGCTCGTTGATCAATAGATGGTCATGGTTTCCTGACCATGGACATTAGATGTCGTTGATAACGGGATCACATCAAGCATAGCACAAGATCGTATAGTTCATTTGCTAAAAGATTTTCTAATGTCAAGTATCATTTCCTTAGACCATGAGATTGTGCAACTCCCGGATACCATAGGAATTCTTTGGGTGTACCAAACGTCACAACGTAACTGGATGGCTATAAAGGTGCACTACAGGTATCTCCGAAAGTGACTGTTGGGTTGGCATGAATTGAGACTCGGATTTGTCACTCCGTATAACGGAGAGGTATCTCTGGGCCCACTTTGATAATGCATCATCATAACGGGCTCAATGTGACTAAGGAGTTGGTCACGGGATCATGCATTATGGAACGAATAAAGAGACTTGCCAATAACGAGATTGAACGAGGTATAGAGATACCGACGATCGAATCTCGGGCAGGTAACATACCGATAGACAAAGGGAATTGTATACGGGATTGATTGAATCCTCGACATCATGGTTCATCCGATGAGATCATCGTGGAACATGTGGGAGCCAACATGGGTATCTAGATCCCACTGTTGGTTATTGGCTGCGAGATGTCTCGGTCATGTCTGCATGGTTCCCGAACCCGTAGGGTCTACACACTTACGGTTCGGTGACGCTAGAGTTGTTATGGGAAATTGGATGCGGTTATCAAAGGTTGTTTGGAGTCCCAGATGAGATCCCGGATGTCACGAGGAGTTCCGGAATGGTACGGAGGTGAAGAATTATATATGGGAAGTCCAGTTTCAGTCGCCGGAATAATTTCGAAGGTTATCGGTATTGTACCAGGACCACCGAAAGGTGTTCGGGGGTCCACCGGGTGGGGCCACCTGCCCCAGTGGGCCAAGTGGGATGAACAAGGGTGGGAACCAGCCCCCTAGTGGGGTGGTGCACCCCTCAAGGGCCCATGGCTCCTAGGGTTGAAAACCCTAGGGGGTGGGGGCGCCTCCCACTTAACTTGGGGGGCAAGTCCCCCCCCTTGGTCTCCCCCCCCCCTCTAGATGCATCTAGGAGGGGCCGTCCGTCGGTGTCAAAACCGGCGGATCTCGGGTAGGGGGTCCCGAACTGTGCGTCTAAGGTTGATGGTAACAGGAGACATGGGACACAAAGTTTTACCCAGGTTCGGGTCCTCTCGAAGGAGGTAATACCCTACGTCCTGCTTGAATTATATTGATGAGTATGAGGATTACAGGAGTTGATCTACCACGAAATCGTAATGGCTAAACCCTAGAAGTCTAGCCTGTCAGATTATGATTGCCCCTACGGACTAAACCCTCCGGTTTATATAGACACCGGAGGGTACTAAGGTTGTACAAAGTGGGTACAGAGAAAGGAATCTTCTTATCCGAATGTCAGGCTTGCCATCCACTCCAAGGAGAGTCCCATCCAGACACGGGAGAGAGTATTCGTCTTGTATCTTCACGGCCCAATAGTCTGGCCCATGTTACACAGGTCGGACGCCCGAGGACCCCTTAATCCAGGACTCCCTCAGTAGCCCCCGAACCAGGCTTCAATGACGATGTGTCCGGCGCGCTGATAGTCTTCGGCATTGCAAGGCGGGTTCCTCCTCTGAACACTTCAAAGCGTCTGATCCGAAGAGTCATATTCGGCTTTCCATTTAATGTCGTACCCATTGGCTTCTGTGCCTCCACCGCTTCGGCTTCCACGTGTCGATTGAACACGAAAGGTTAGCATCTTTTTTGCAGATAACACCCTGGCCATGTAAGAAGGGTGTCTATATAAGGGGACTGGATCTCAGTCCATTCCACATCGAACGGAAAAATCCTTAGAGCTTGCTAGGAGAAACCATTCCATCATGGCTAGCATTCCCAGTTCTTCCTCCCGCCCCCATGGCTCTGAAAAAGGCGATTGGGAGAGATGTTATATATCCCATGAGCAGTTGGTAAAGCTTCAAACACAGGGATTCCTTCCCCCCGCGGATCTGGTCCCTGTTCGAGCAGGGTTGACCTCCTACACAGGCGAAGTTCTGGAAGAAAATTTCCCCAATCCAACCAGGGGGGAACGGGTGTGCTTCGTGTCTTACTTGTTGACAGGTGTCGGGTTTCCAACCCACCATTTCCTCCGTGGACTCCTGGAGTATTATGGCCTCCAATTGCACAACCTCACGCCGGCCTTTATCCTGCACATCGCGGGTTTTGTTGCCCTATGCGAGCTTTTCCTGGGCTGTGAATCCCACTTTGATTTGTGGAGGAAGCTATTCTGCCTCGTCCCTCGCAACTGAGAGGGGTTGATATTTGAGGTGGACGGCGCCGAAGTATGGCACATAGCCTGGACCAGATACCTATCCAGTACGCCGAAGGAGGCGCCCGAAGAATGGCCCTCACAATGGTTCGATATTGAAGATGTTGCTCTCCCCGACCCAGTTCGAATGGGTCTTCCTGAATTTTCAAATGCTCCGTTGAAGAAATGTCACAGCTGGTGCCCTCGGAGCCTTGAGGAGGAATATAGCACGGAAGTCCGTCAATTGATGGGCAAGATCAAGGTCAAAAAAATTGATGGGCAAGATAAAGACACTCGCCCAGTACGGATTATCAATAATCAAGGTGATGGAGACTTCCATAGTGTGGGGGGTCTAGCCACTCCAATACCGAGGGCTTCCCATGTGGCACTATAATGGGGAGGATGACGCCTCACGCTGCGGTCGGAAGGGTCCGGACACCCCCGCCACTTTGGTCAAAATATTGGCCGAACTTTACAAAGGGGAGAAAGAGGAGTTCACTCATCTTAAACGTCGAGATCGATTTTCCATGTACAATCCTCCGAGCTGGGTGAGCTTTAATCCCACCACTTTACTTAATCATCTCCCTGAATCACTTTTAATGGACATTAACCCAACTATTTGTAATAGGAATGGCGGAAGGATACCGAGGGGATCCATAACCCCGCCCCGCAGCCAGAGGATCACAACTGGGACCTTGACCCTAGATTCAAAGAGGATCCGGACATATTTGTGGAGCTCGAGGAGGGAGTATTCTACCAGGCGAGCTATGATGGCACCGTAGTGCCAATCGTGGCCAACTATCCCGGTCTCCTTCCTGCCTCACATGTAAGTAATCAAGAGACACCTTCTTTGAAAGAGCTTCCTCATTATGCCTCACCCACCGCACTATTTCGTGCTCCAAAGGGGAGGCGCTCGACGCCACAACATGCACCGGAGGCATCTCCTAGGAGAGCGGTGCCCGTGCCAAGCAAATCTTCGAAGAGAAAGGCGAACGACAATACAGCAGAACCTTCATAAAAGAGGTATGGCTTTCTTTTTAAATATGCCTCCTGGTCGTCATATCAAACCTTGACATTATCCGCTGCATTTTATCAGGAAGAGCGTCCGCCGGACTATGTCTGGGGATCCTGCCGGTCGCGCCTCCACTAGTCAGATTCCAGACCCTGCCCTAAGGACGGGGGCTGACATAGGAGTGGCACCGGACTGTCCTTCCGCAGATGATTCGGATGATATGTCCGTCACAAACTCTGAAGTGGAGAGTGCCATGAATCATCGGTGCCGAAGGGCCGCTCTCCGCGACCCCGATTTTTCAAAAGAGACATTCAATGCCTTCAACTCGGCCGATGCATACATCTGAGCTGCTCGGGATGGACTTGCCAGAGGCACGGACCAGCATTTAAAAGATATGCGGGTAAGTGTAGATTTAATACTCATATACTAGTAGCCCCCGAGACTTGAAGCAATTGATACAACTGATTTAAGGATCATTGTATGATCAGGTACTCATGGATAAAAATAGCATGTTGTCTCAAGAGCTGAAAAAGTGTCAGACCCAGCTAGCTGCGGCTACCGCCGAATTGGAGAAATCCAAGGGGGCACCGCCTGGTAATGTTTCCCCTCATCAGAAAAAAGTGTAATCATATACCTGTAATATTAATACTTTTGTGTTTCCGCTGACAGGATCAGTAGATCAACTGAGGGAAAAACTAAAAATCGCCCAGGCTGGTGAACAGGAGGCCAAAAGGCAACATGCGGCAGGAGAACGTGTGCTGACGCGTGTTAGGGATGAAAAGAACAAGCTGCAGGATTCCAATACCCTGTTGGGTGAAGAACTAAAAGACGTGCAAGCCCAGCTAGCTGACGCCATTAAAGAGAATAGGAGGCTACAAGGTGTCATATTCAGTATGTTTTTGACCTCACCTATATGCATTTCAGCGAAGAAATGATCTGACAGATTTATGTCTGCAGGTATGTTGACTGGCCGTCCCGAAGAGGAAATGTCTGGCTCTCAAGGCGACCTTCTGCAAGAGCTGTCCCAATTGCACGAGCGATCTCGGAAAGCAATGCGGAGCATTGCCAAAGCTTTGTGGTCGTCCGCTTATACTCCAGGAAGTATGGAGGAGCTTGTGGTCGGTGTCAAAACCGGCGGATCTCGGGTAGGGGGTCCCGAACTGTGGGTCTAGGTCGGATGGTAACAAGAGGCAGGGGGCACGATGTTTCACCCAGGTATGGGCCCTCTTGATGGAGGTAAAACCCTACGTCCTGCTTGATTAATATTGATGATATGGGTAGTACAAGAATAGATCTACCACGAGATCAGAGAGGCTAAACCCTAAAAGCTAGCCCATGGTATGATTGTTGTCCGTCCTACGGACTAAAACTCTCCAGTCTATATAGACACCAGAGAGGGCTAGGGTTACACAGACACGGTTACAATGGTAGGAGATCTACATATCCGTATCACCAAGCTTGCCTTCCACGCCAAGGAAAGTCCCTTTCGGACGTGGGACGAAGTCTTCAATCTTGTATCTTCATAGTCCAGGAGTCCGGCCGAAGGAATAGTCCGTCCATCCGGACACCCCCCTAATCCAGGACTCCCTCGGTAGCCCCTGAACCAGGCTTCAATGCCGACGAGTCCGGCGCGCAGATTGTCTTCGGCATTGCAAGGCGGGTTCCTCCTCCAAGTACTTCATAGAAGATTTTGAACACAAAGGTAGTGTTCGGCTCTGCAAAATAAGTTTCCACATATTGCCATAGAGAGAATAATATTTACACAAATCTAATCTGCTGACGTATTCCATAGCATGACATCACACGATGGCCCAGTCTTTATTCGAATCGTTTTACTGTCCCACCTCAGCGCGTTTAGCGAGGCGGTTTCCTTGGCACATCTTGTTAAAGCAGAGATCGTGTCCCCTTATTCTGGGATTCTCATCAATACGGGTGTGGGTAACCCAACCGCGCCATTAACTATGGCGCTTGGGAGATAAGCGAGTTTTACCAGGTTGGTGGGGGCGCATAGTCGTGTCCGTCCATATAAGGGGATAAGGATCCACCTTTTCATCCACGCCTTCTTCCTCCTTTGCCTATCCATTTCCGTGCACTCGAGCTCCAGCGCCCAAGTCCGCACACCCCACCTCAACCTTCTCTAGCCATGTCCGGAGCAGGAGGCAAGTGGATGGTCTCCTCCGTCACGAAGGGACACATCAAAAAACTGAGGAAGGCCGGATACTTGTCTAACGACATTGCGCACCGGCTTCCCGAAGAGGGGCAGCTCATCCCCACCCCTAGGCCCCATGAGAGGGTGGTGTTCCTCCCCCATTTCCTCCGCGGACTGGGCTTCCTTGTCCACCCATTTGTCCGGGGGCTCATGTTCTACTATGTCCTGGATTTCCACGATCTGGCCCCGAACTTTGTCCTTAATATCTCGGTGTTTATTGTCGTGTGCGAGGCTTTCTTCTGCATCCGCCCCCATTTCGGCCTATGGCTCAAGACTTTCAATGTCAAGCCGAAGGTGGTGCGCGGCACTCAGGCGGAGTGTGGAGGCTCCATGGTGGGCAAGATGCCCAATGTCCTATGGCCCGAGGGCTCCTTCGTGGAGTCTCTAAAGGGGTGGCAATCGGGGTGGTTTTACATCACCGAGCCGCGCAACCCTGAATGGGTCGCAGCCCCCGAGTTCTGATCCGGACCCCCTACGCGGCTCACCTCCTGGAAAGAGACGGGCCTGTCGTGGGGTAAAGAAGGAGAGCTGACCGGACTCCAAACATGCGTCCAAACCCTGGTGGACAAGAAGCTCAAACTTGTCAACGTAGTCCAGGTTATGCTCATCCGCCGGATCCTCCCGTGTCAACAACGGGCTTTCAACCTGTGGGAGTTCGGCCCGACGCAGCATCGAACCCTAAGCAGGCTCTTCGACATAACGTACGAAGATGCCTGGAAGGTGCTTTTCAAGGGTGCCGAGGCCCCCGCATCTGCTACTGAGGATTGCGGATTCAGCACGCAGCGTCGCGCTCATGTGGTAAGCTGTCTTTACCTTTTACAGGGTATTAGTTTTTCATAGTTTAACTCCATGCGGTATCTTAAGCTCCCTTACCTTTGACAGGATTGGCAGGAGACGTCCGGACAGATCAACTGTCCGGCTCCTTTGCCCGAAGGCCCAGCGGACGCTCGCTTGGCGAAGCTGCTGGTTCCGGCACCCTATGTGGTGCTGGAGAAGAAGGCCAAGAAGAAGGCCACGGTGACTCGGAAGAGTGCCCGGCGCCTGGGGGTGTCGGATTCATCATCCGATGACTCCGAGACGCACTCCTCCTGTGAAGACGAGGAGGAGGAAGAAGAGACCTCTCCCCCTCCAGCGGGGGGAGAGAAGAAAAGGAAGGCCGCCCCAACTGGGGAGGCCGAAGGGTCCAAGAAGGGGAAAACCCTTCCTCCGGACGGTTCCACCAACACCGACGACGGCGAAGAGGAGTGGCCGCACAGGGCCAAGCCCCTGGCGAGATCGTAAGTGTCCGGATACCAGAATGATTCATAGTATTCTTACATTGCACAGCTTTTCCTTATGTCAAACATGTTTATGCAGTCCACCCAAAGACCGGCTCGACATGTCGTCGAGTGGTTCCCTGGACTCGTCGGATGTGAATTCGCTTCTGACGGATACCTCCCCCCACCCTATGAACGACGCCGAGGTGCTGTCCCAACAGGTTCCAAGCCAGGAGGAGGTGGTCCTGGAGGCGCCGCAAGGCGACCTCCCGGACTCCAGGCGCAAAGGGGATAAAACCCCCAAGGGCTCCGAGTCCGGCCTTGAGCCGGACACCGCGCCGGAACCTTCAATGGTTCCGGACTCCAGTAGGCGGCCTCCTTCCAAGAGGAGCGAGCCTACCGAGCCGGTGACCTCCGTCCAACCGGAGGCACCGGACAATTTGCTGGAGACGCTTAACGGCGCCTCCATCGACGAGGAGCACCGCACTATTATGAGTGCGGTGATCCAGAAGGTTCAGTCCGCCAAGAGTGGACTGACTGAAGCCTGTGCCAGCCTTCTAACAGGCTTTGAGGTAGGTAAAGAATATGTAAAAATATTACTGCATAGACAGTAGCCCCTGATGCTTTGTTCGGTGTTCGGAAAGAAAAGCCGAATAGAGGATCTAGTAACATTCACAGGAGTCTAACATAATCAAGTCAATATGCGTATGCAGGCTTCGCTGCTGGCCTCCTCCATACTGTCTGCGGAGGTGGATACGCTGAAGCAAAACCTCGCGCGGTCCGAGAACGAGCTCGGCCATGCCAAGAGGCAACTCGAGGAGAAGGAAGATAAGTAATACCTTGCGCAATTATATAGAGAAGATGTGGTTACAAAAAATGACAGGATCAACATGCTATTATAGGGGCCATGACCGAGGTGGCAACCCTTAAGCAAGCGCTGTCCGAGGCCGAAAACAGGGTGGCCCCGGAGCGCACGGAGAGAGAGAAGCAGGAGGCGCGGGTGGAGGAGGTGTAGAAAGAGCTCCGGGCTCTCGTGAAAAAATACGAGAGTTTGGAGCTTGACTCAAAGACGCAAGCGTCCGAGCTTGCGGCAGCCCTCAAAAGCACAAAGTCTGCAAAGGCCGAAGCCCAGAAATCCCTCAAAGAAATTGACGCGATGAAGAAGATAGTGGCGGGTAAGGCATTCATTATGCAAAGCAAGCATGTGAAAGTGAACTACTTATTACTTACCTGAGTCCGGAGCTCTCCAGGAGCGTTTGCAGATTTGCCCCGCAGTGCGTCGAATGCCGCCACCTACTACCGAGCCGAAGAGGGGAGCTCGACGGAGAAGGTGTTCTGGTCTCAGTATGCTGAGGCCGGACACCTGGTGCCTTTGAGCGACCAGCTGAAGCAAATGGTCGAGCTCCACAAGGTTGCCGAACAGGTCATAAAGGGCCTCATAGTTCGGCTGTGGCCAGGAGAGGCTTTGCTTGGGAGCTACTTCGGGCTGGTGAGGCGGCTGGTGGATGCCTGTCCATGGCTTGAATAAATCAAGCGCTCCGTCTGCATCAAAGGTGCCCGTAGGGCGCTTGCCCGTGCTAAAGTGCACTGGGGCAAGATGGATGTGAAGAAGCTGGTGAAGGACGGGCCGCCGCCGGGCAAGGAGCATCGCGTCCCGGATGCGTATTATGAGGGCGTCCTGAAGGGTGCTCGCCTTATAGCGGATGAATGCCCCAAGGATGTAATTTTCGAGTAAACTTGCATTTGTGATCCTGTATGCTGAAAACTTGTTCATATGCGCTAAGCAACGCTTTTGAATTTAAAATATTACCTTCTGTGCGGCCGTTTATCAAATTTGAGAGATGGCGAGTCGTCGGCTTCTGCCCCCATGGCACGAGTGCTGGGGTGTTCGGGATAAACATGAGCGCTCTTTTTCCCATTCTTGGGTCCTTCGAGGGGGGCGCTCAACACAACGAACAAGGCAATCGAACTATAATGCTTGAACACTCTCACTTAGCCATAGAATTCTATAATTTAAATTTCGGCAAAGCCCCTAGTGTTCGGAAGACCGAGTTCGAGGCGCTATCCACGCCTAGGCCGGACAAAGCCGACTCCTCGCTCTAAGCGGCATAAGTCTTTAGGGACTCGAAAACCTCTCGAACAGCGACCAGCTCTCGCCTCATCATGACGGTCAGTTTTAGCTTTCTCTACTGAGGTGCTTAGCCCAGCTCAACTGGGGCACAATCGCAGTAGTTCTCCTAGTGCTACCTTAGCCGATATAACGGAATGTAAGGTACCAAAACATAGGAGCCGGGCAAACCCAACATTTGACCCAAGACATGATTCGGAGTCGATGCATATAATGCTATAAGTTCGGGGTGCCGCACTTGTGAAAGTGTTCAGACTTCTCATGCCGTACTGTGGGGTACTTAAGCCCCTGGTGTATTGGCTGTACCAAAGTGTACGGGTGCAACATGTCATTAATGAACATATATTCGTAAAAAAGAGGTAATGCAATAATAGACGGAAGCTATGCATTGTTTATTTAAAAAAGCTGCGATCAAAGCAGAATGATACAAATAGTGCGATAAGCAAAAGATGGGACTATCAAATATGTCCTTTCCAGAGGCGAGGTGCGGAATGTTATGCGAAACAGGTATACTGCTTGTTATAGAGACCACCTTAGAGTTCCATAGTGCGGCGTAGCTTTCTGCTTCCCTGGTTGTATCATTTGTGCGGCAATTGTACTGCCGGACAAGCCTTTCGAAGAATGGAGTCCTGAAAATAAGAGAAAATTAAGAAATCGACAGCCCCTAGTGTGGTTTAAGCCGCGTTTCGGGCGTGCTGTGATGGTGCCCCTCCCCCTGTGCCCATGGTATTTCTAGAGCGTAGTTATGTACGCGCAACACTGGTTTCGCAAGTTCGCGATGGCTGGGGTTGGGGCCGCATTGCTACGCTTGCTCGGAATGTGCCAGGCGGTCTTGTTGTAGGTTACTCCGGGCGCGCTTGACGGTGTCCGGACGTTTAATGGCCGGACTGGAGAATTGCCTTGAGAGGCTACTTTGTACTTCCGCTGCGATAGCCGCCGTATGCTCATCCGTTTGGAGAGAGCGTTCGGTGTTTCCATTGACCATGATGACGCCTCGAGGGCCTGGCATCTTGAGCTTGAGGTATGCGTAGTGCAGCACCGCATTGAACTTGGCAAATGCGGTTCGCCCGAGCAGTGCGTGATAGACACTGCGGAACGGGACTATATCAAAGATTAACTCCTCGCTTCAGAAATTATCCGGAGATCCGAAGTCCACTTCAAGTGTAACTGAGCCTGTACAGTTGGCTTCTACACCTGGTATGACGCCTTTAAAGGTCGTTCTAGTGGGTTTAATCCTCGAGGGATCGATGCCCATTTTCTGCACTGTATCCTGATAAAGCAGGTTTAGGCTGCTGCCGCCGTCCATAAGGACTCTAGTGAGGTGAAATCCGTCAATAATTGGGTCTAGAACCAATGCGGTGAATCCGCTATGACGGATGCTAGTGGGGTGGTCCCTTCGATCAAAAGTGATCGGGCAGGAAGACCATGGGTTGAACTTTGGGGCAACTGGCTCCATCGCGTATACGTCCCTTAACACACGCTTCCGCTCCCTCTTGGGGACGTGGGTTGCGTATATCATGTTCACTGTCCGCACTTGTGGGGGAAAACCTTTCTGTCCGCTGTTGTTCGGCGGCCGGGGCTCCTCCTCGTCATTGCTATGCAGCCCCTTGTCTCTGCTTTCGGCATTTAACTTGCATGCCTGCTTGAACACCCAACAATCCCTGTTGGTGTGATTGGCTGGTTTTTCAGGGGTGCCATGTATCTGGCATGAGTGGTCGAGTATTCGGTCCAAACTGGACGGGCCCGGAGTGTTTCTTTTGAATGGCTTTTTCCGTTGACCGGGTTTAGAGCCTTTGAATCCGGCATTAACTGTCGTATCCTTAGTATTGTCGCCATTAATGCGGCGCTTTTGCTTGTTGCGACGCGACCTGCCACCGCTGTCCTTGATATCCGAATTACCAGGGCTCTTGGTCATGTTATTGCTGCGAGCTAGCCAGCTGTCTTCTCCCGCGCAAAAGCGGGTCATAAGTGTCGTGAGGGCTGCCATAGATTTTGGCTTTTCCTGTCCTAGGTGCCGTGCAAGCCACTCGTCGCGGATGTTATGCTTGAAGGCTGCTAGGGCCTCTGCGTCCGGACAGTCGACAATTTGATTTCTCTTGGTTAGGAACCGTGTCCAGAATTGTCTGGCCGATTCCTCTGGCTGATGAATTATGTGGCTTACGTCATCGGCATCTGGTGGTCGCACATAAGTGCCCTGGAAATTATCGAGGAATGCGGCTTCCAGGTCCTCCCAACAACCAACTGATTCTGCTGGCAAGCTATTGAGCCAATGCTGAGCTGGTCCTTTAAGCTTGAGTGGGAGGTATTTGATGGCGTGTAGGTCATCACCGCGGGCCATGTGGATATGAAGGAGATAGTCCTCGATCCATACCGCAGGATCTGTTGTGCCATCATATGATTCAATGTTCACGGGTTTGAAACCCTCGGGGATTTGATGATCCAACTTCATCTGTGAAGCATAGTGGGTGTGCGGCGCCTCTGTATTGGGCTACATCACGACGCAGCTCAAACGAGCTTTGTCTACTGTGTTCTGCCCGGCCGGATTTACTGTATCCGGCGTGACGAGTACCGTCTCGTGCCGTGGGGCACCCACATGATCCATAGATCGATCTTGTTTGCCTTGCCTTATCCTCCAATATATCTCGCAGGTCTGGCGCATTTTCCCATGTCTTGGTAGTTTTTGAGCGGCGCCGGGGTGCGGCTTGAGTGGAGGGTCGAGAGGATTCTCTGTCGCGGCCACGGGGTGGCCGGTCGGCCGCATCATGCGCTGGTGATGTAGGTTTAGGTGCTTCCTCCTCTAATTGGGGTAGCAACCAGCGCTTTGGGTAGCTCTTGGAGGGGCGTTCGAGTTCATACTCTTCGGCCGCAAGGACTTCAGTCCATCTGTCGGCTAGCAAATCTTGATCAGCTCTAAGCTGTTGCTGTTTTTTCTTGAGGCTGCTCGCCGTGGCCATAAGCCTGCGTTTGAAACGCTCTTGTTCGACGAGATCCTCCGGCACGACAAATTCATCGTCGTCGAGGCTTGCCTCGTCTTCAGAGGGAGGCATATAATTATCGTCCTCGACCTCTTTGTCTGCCGCTCCCTCATGAGGGCTGGCTTCTCTATCCTCCTGTGTTGAATCTTGCTGGAGGTGGTTGTCTTCGGCACTGTCCAGGGTGTTATTATACCCTGTGCCGGAATCACCGTTTTTATTTTGGCGGGATTTAGAGCGGCGCCACTGACGCCGGCGCTTAGGCTGCTTCTTGGAGCGGTCATCCTCCATTGTTCCATCGCCAGTGCCTTCTTTTGGGGTGTCCACCATGTATATATCATACGACGAGGTGGCTTTCCAGTGCTCTATAGGCGCTGGTTCTTGATCGTCTCGTGCATCGGCGTCCATACCATCGATGTCTTCGGAGTCGAAGTCGAGCATGTTGGTTAAATCATCGACAGTGGCTATGAAGTGGGTGGTGGGTGGGCTTTGAATTTCATCATCATCCGCATCCCAACCTTGCCGACCATAGTCCGGCCAGGGCTCTCCTAACAGAGAGAGAGACTTTAGTGAATTCAGAATATCGCCGAAGGGCGAGTGCTGAAAGATGTCCGCGGCGGTGAACTCCATGATCGGCGCCCAATCAGGTTCGATCGGTCGGGGCGCAGAGGGCTCAGAGCCCGGAGAGGAGTCCGGATCCTTGGAGTCACGGGCTTCGCAGAGAATAGGGCTGGTGTTCGGCTTGATCGCCATAGAGATTGCAGCCCCCGAGGTGGTGTCTAACCACCCATCCTTGGTTGGTGTGATCGGCTCCGAGCTAGGGGTCGGAGCGGACACGGGTGCGGCCTCCAGGGCACTGTTCGGCGGTAGAGCTAAATCATGCCCATCGTGACAGTGTGGCGCGCTCAGCTGTGGCTTGAATCCATCGAAGATTAAGTCTCCGTGGATGTCGGTCGTGTAGTTCAAACTTCCAAATCTGACCTGACGGCCAGGGGCGTGGCTTTCGATCTGCTCCAGATGACCAAGCGAATTGGCCTGTAGTGCAAAGCCGCCGAATACGAAGATCTGCCCGGGGAGAAAAGTCTCACCCTGGATCGCATCGTTGTTGATGATCGGAGAAGCCATCGGGCCTAAAAGTGACGACACAGAGGAACTCTCAATGAAAGCACCAATGTCGGTGTCAAAACCGGCGGATCTCGGGTAGGGGGTCCTGAACTGTGCTTCTAGGTCGGATGGTAACAGGAGGCAGGGGACACGATGTTTTACCCAAGTTCGGGCCCTATTGATGGAGATAAAACCCTACGTCCTGCTTGATTAATATTAATGATATGGGTAGTACAAGAGTAGATCTACCACGAGATCAGAGAGGCTAAACCCTAAAAGCTATCCTATGGTATGATTGTTGTCCGTCCTACGGACTAAAACTCTCCGGTTTATATAGACACCAGAGAGGGCTAGGGTTACACAGAGTCGGTTACAATGGTAGGAGATCTACATATCCGTATCGCCAAGCTTGCCTTCCATGCCAAGGAAAGTCCCTTCTGGACGCGGGACGAAGTCTTCAATCTTGTATCTTCATAGTCCAGGAATCCGGCCGAAGGTAAAGTCCGGCCATCCGGACACCCCCTAATCCAGGACTCCCTCACTTGTGAAGTTATTCTAGCGAGCTCGGCGGCGCTTCCAATTATGGAAGATATCAGCCTGCCGAGAAGGTGCGCGAGAGGCCTGGGCCGTTGTAAAAACACGGTACATGAAGCTCGTTCCGAATCATATGGCACGGGTCGAACCTAAGGGGTTAGATGGAAAAGAAATTCCAGTTAGTTTGGTATATGACCAAGTAAAGGTAGCCGCCGAATATTCCCAACAAGATTGTAAGCTAGACAGCCTATTAGACAACATAGAGGAAGAAGTTTTTGAGTCCAAATGACTATGTACTTCAAGTGACAAATTTGTCACTAGCCGGATTGTAAAATGATTGTCATGGCAAACCTTTTTGCTTCAACCTCTAGACTCGAAGGTTCGGAGTGTTTCCGAATACCTACTCAGTAATATAAACTAGGGCATGCGTGGAAACCAGGCGTAGGGGTCATAATTTCTTGAATAGACAAGTTGTATCGGGCTAGCTATCTTATATTACATGTTGGTTGTAAGAAACATCTTCCAGGGTGAATAGTTCCATTAAGGGTTCCTTTCCCTGGGCGGATATGCGTTAGTATGCATGTCCGAACTATGATTGAAAAATCATAGTATACGTAACATCCGGGGGGTCATGGTGTGATGAAGGTAAAACGTCGTTAGTCCGCCGATCGAATATTCCCTTAAGAATACTAGCTTTCGGCTTCACCCAGTTTGAGCTACACGTCCGGATGACCCGGCAGTAGCAATCACAGAGGTGCTCCCTTGTAGCGACCCGACCTCAGATGGTCAAGTCTCTGTGCTTCAGTGTCATCCCTGGATCGGTAATGCTGACACACACAGTACTCGAAGGATTTATAACAGAGTAGCAATCACACACTTATTACATTGAATGTCTCCAAAGAGAACTTATTACAAGAATATGGCTTAAGGCCATCTAATGCGATAACAGCGGAAGGCTTGGAAGATAAGGTGAGTCCATCAACTCCAACGGCATAGCTGAGCTGCACGGCGACGACCTAACGTACCTTACACCTCGTCGGAAAAGTCTGCCACATAATACGTTGCAGCCCGAAAACGGGTCAGCACATGGAATATGCTGGCAATATAACACAATAGAGCAGAAACGGAATAATGCTATCACTACATGCATATTTGGCTGGTGGAAAGCTCTATGGTTATAGTTTTGCGAAAAGCCAATTTTTTCCTACAACAAAGGAATAGATTTTAATTTAACTATCATGGTGGTTGAAACATCATTGAGAAGGTAACCCCAACTCAATCCCAATTAAAGTGATTAACAACCCAACAGTATTAATTAAACATGGTGAGATACATGTGATAACCCAAGTACTAGATACTCAAGAATTGTCCATAACCGGGGACACGGCTAACCATGATTAGATTGTACACTCTGCAGAGGTTTGCGCACTTTTCCCCACAAGACTCAATCGCCTCCATTAGATTTCTCACACTACATGGTGTTTGAGAAACGGATGACCGAGACATAGTCTTTCGAAAACGTTAACTCTCTACTCCGGGTAGACCATACCGAACCTACAAAACCCACTACCTGCTGATCTACCTCTTCAAGAGCTTCACGTAACTTACTCAACTATGCTAGAGCCCATAATAGATTGTGGCTGCACACGGAAGTTTCTAGCATGAATCATCTCAGTTCCCTTTGAGCCTGGGTGCCGGTCCATAGGAAGATCACACGGGTACCCCGGGATTTCCAAAAAAATATAGACGACACTGGGTTCCCCAGGTGCCTCAGTCCACCCAGTTGTTTGATTAAGTTGCCACCTTAAGTTGAACCATTAATTAACAATCTCTCATCTGACATGAATTTCACTCAAACCCAAACACGTCTACGAGCATAGCATAGCAATATAAGCAATACGTAAACGTAACTCTCAAGGGTTTGAATATAACAGGGCAATAGGTTCTACCTCAGCAACTACTTCCCAACCCACAAGTTAATGACATCCTAATCATGCAATGTTTGAGGGTTGGAACTAATGCATAAAAACTGGGTAATAATGGGATATGATCAAAGTGTTACTTGCCTTGCTGACGATCCGCGAATCCTGGAGACTCGTAGTAACATGCTTCGCACTCCGGGAATTCTATCGCAAGCAAACAATAACATACATAAGTAACAAGCAACGATGGACAAACAAAACTCAAATAAGAGAGGTTGACCAGAAACTTTAACTTAAGAACTCCG
Source organism: Triticum aestivum (assembly GCF_018294505.1). Lineage (NCBI taxonomy): Eukaryota > Viridiplantae > Streptophyta > Magnoliopsida > Poales > Poaceae > Triticum > Triticum aestivum. The sequence continues at coordinate 428,941,831 of NC_057794.1, read as the reverse complement.
ATACGCAAAAAGAATCAAATCAAACGGAGCATCGAAAGTCAAACGGTGAAAGAAAGAAGCTTCGTTTACTAATATGAAACTAGGTCAAATTGTATATTAGCAAAAACTTGTTTGAGTTGATTAAACGGAAAGAGGGTTTCGAGACGAAACTCCAGACGCTTGAGTCGCCTGATTCCGATAAACGAGCGAAAAGATAAACAAAATCTAAGATCGGATCAGAAATCGCGATCAGAGAAAATCGCGGAATAAATCCGATAAAAGAAAACTCACCAAGAGACTAACGAACGAGCGTTCGTTAGTTGTAACTAACGGGCGAGGAACCGTTCGTTAAAACGAACGTTCGAACGAACGTCCGCTAACTAGAAGAACCGAAAAGAAAAAACCGGCGAATCCAAAAAAACGGATTTAGGGTTTCTAAAAAAATCGAAGAATCTTTAAAAAAACCGGTGGCGGCTACCTCCGGCGAGAGGTCCGGCGAGGCGAGGCAGCGGCGGGCGGCGGCTTGCGAGGCGGCGGCGCTGGTGGCGGCGCGAGCTGC